>NC_041386.1:698371432-698377017 GCF_002162155.2 Triticum dicoccoides | reverse complement strand
TCGAAGTATCAGGGTTTCATACGGAAACTCGTCTGTTACAAAGGGATTTCATTTTTTTGAACTTATTTGAACTCCATAGTTTTCTATGTTCAAAATGCACCATTCAAAGCCGTATCATTCATTTACAACCCTTTCCGACTTCATTTGTTATTTTTCATGCATTTACTGATTATTTTGAGATATAAGACCATCAAATTGAAAAGCATTTGAAATGAACTATGAAAAGGTTCCAAGTTGGCATGGTATCATCATTTCACCCACATGGCATGTGCAAGAAAGTACAGAGGCTTATGGCAAAAACTGGATGCATTTCGTGTACAAAACAGACAATCTTCTTCGAAGTATGAGGGTTTCATACGGAAACTCGTCTGTTACAAAGGGATTTCATTTTTTTGAACTTATTTGAACTCCATAGTTTTTTATGTTCAAAATGCACCATTCAAAGCCACATCATCAATTTACAACCCTTTCCGACTTCATTTGTTATTTTTTGTGAATTTACTGATTATTTTGAGCTATAAGACCATGAAATTGAAAAGCATTTAAACGAACTCTGAAAAGGTTCCAAGTTGGCATGGTATCATCATTTCACCCACATAGCATGTGCAAGAAAGCACAGAGGCTTACGGCAAAAACTGGATGCACTTCGTGTACAAAACAGACAATCTCCTTCGAAGTAACAGGTTTTCATACGGAAACTCGTCTGTTACAAAGGGATTTCATTTTTTTGAACTTATTTGAACTCCATAGTTTTTCTATGTTCAAAATGCACCATTGAAATCCATATCATCAATTTACAACCCTTTCCGACTTCATTTGTTATTTTTCCTGCATCTAATGATTATTTTGAGCTATAAGACCATGAAATTGAAAAGCATTTGAAATGAACTCTGAAAAGGTTCCAAGTGGCATGGTATCATCATTTTACCCACATAGCATGTGCAATAAAGTACGGAGGCTTACGGCAAAAAGTGGATGCACTTCGTGTACAAAACAGACAATCTTATTCGAAGTATGAGGGTTTCATACGGAAACTCGTCTGTTAGAAAGGGATTTCATTTTTTTGAACTTATTTGAACTCCATAGTTTTTTATGTTCAAAATGCAGCATTCAAAGCAACATCATCAATTTACAACCCTTTCCGACTTCATTTGTTATTTTTCGTGAATTTACTAATTATTTTGAGCTATAAGACCATGAAATTGAAAAGCATTTGAAATGAACTCTGAAAAGGTTCCAAGTTGGCATGGTATCATCATTTTACCCACATAGCATGTGCAAGAAAGTGTAGAGGCTTATGGCAAAAACTGGATGCACTTCGTGTACAAAACAGACAATCTCCTTCGAAGTATTAGGGTTTCATATGGAAACTCGTCTGTTACAAAGGGATTTCATTTTTTTGAACTTATTCGAACTCCATAGTTTTTCTATGTTCAAAATGCACGATTCAAAGCCACATCATCAATTTACAACCCTTTCCGACTTCATTTGTTACTTTTTATGCATTTACTGATTATTTTGAGCTATAAGACCATGAAATTGAAAAGTATTTGACATGAACTCTGAAAAGGTTCCAAGTTGGCATGGTATCATCATTTCACCCACATAGCATGTGCAAGAAAGTACAGAGGCTTACGGCAAAAACTGGATGCACTTCGTGCACAAAACAGACAATCTCCTTCGAAGTAACAGGGTTTCATACGAAAACTCGTCTGTTACAAAGGGATTTCACTTCTTTGAACTTATTTGAACTCCATAGTTTTTCTATGTTCAAAATGCACCATTCAATGCCACATCATCAATTTACAACCCTTTCCAACTTTATTTTTTATTTTGCATGCATCTACTGATTATTTTGAGCTATAAGACCATCAAATTGAAAAGCATTTGAAATGAACTCTGAAAAGGTTCCAAGTTGTCATGGTATCATCATTTCACCCACATAGCATGTGCAAGAAAGTACAGAGGCTTATAGCAAAAACTGGATGCACTTCGTGTATAAAACAGACAATCTCCTTCGAAGTATCAGGGTTTCATACGGAAACTCGTCTGTTACAACGGGATTTCATTTTTTTCAACTTATTTGAACTCCATAGTTTTCTATGTTCAAAATGCACCATTCAAAGCCGTATCATTCATTTACAACCCTTTCCGACTTCATTTGTTATTTTTCATGCATTTACTGATTATTTTGAGATATAAGACCATCAAATTGAAAAGCATTTGAAATGAACTATGAAAAGGTTCCAAGTTGGCATGGTATCATCATTTCACCCACATGGCATGTGCAAGAAAGTACAGAGGCTTATGGCAAAAACTGGATGCATTTCGTGTACAAAACAGACAATCTTCTTCGAAGTATGAGGGTTTCATACAGAAACTCGTCTGTTACAAAGGGATTTCATTTTTTTGAACTTATTTGAACTCCATAGTTTTTTTATGTTCAAAATGCACCATTCAAAGCAACATCATCAATTTACAACCCTTACCGACTTCATTTGTTATTTTTCGTGAATTTACTGATTATTTTGAGCTATAAGACCATGAAATTGAAAAGCATTTGAAACGAACACTGAAAAGGTTCCAAGTTGGCATGGTATCATCATTTCACCCACATAGCATGTGCAAGAAAGCACAGAGGCTTACGGCAAAAACTGGATGCACTTCGTGTACAAAACAGACAATCTCCTTCGAAGTAACAGGGTTTCATACGAAACTCGTCTGTTACAAAGGGATTTCATTTTTTTGAACTTATTTGAACTCCATAGTTTTTCTATGTTCAAACTGCACCATTGAAATCCATATCATCAATTTACAACCCTTTCCGACTTCATTTGTTATTTTTCCTGCATCTAATGATTATTTTGAGCTATAAGACCATGAAATTGAAAAGCATTTGAAATGAACTCTGAAAAGGTTCCAAGTGGCATGGTATCATCATTTTACCCACATAGCATGTGCGATAAAGTACGGAGGCTTACGGCAAAAAGTGGATGCACTTCGTGTACAAAACAGACAATCTTATTCGAAGTATGAGGGTTTCATACGGAAACTCGTCTGTTACAAAGGGATTTCATTTTTTTGAACTTATTTGAACTCCATAGTTTTTTATGTTCAAAATGCAGCATTCAAAGCAACATCATCAATTTACAACCCTTTCCGACTTCATTTGTTATTTTTCGTGAATTTACTAATTATTTTGAGCTATAAGACCATGAAATTGAAAAGCATTTGAAATGAACTCTGAAAAGGTTCCAAGTTGGCATGGTATCATCATTTCACCCACATAGCATGTGCAAGAAAGTGTAGAGGCTTACGGCAAAAACTGGATGCACTTCGTGTACAAAACAGACAATCTCCTTCGAAGTATTAGGGTTTCATATGGAAACTCGTCTGTTACAAAGGGATTTCATTTTTTTGAACTTATTCGAACTCCATAGTTTTTCTATGTTCAAAATGCACGATTCAAAGCCACATCATCAATTTACAACCCTTTCCGACTTCATTTGTTACTTTTTATGCATTTACTGATTATTTTGAGCTATAAGACCATGAAATTGAAAAGCATTTGACATGAACTCTGAAAAGGTTCCAAGTTGGCATGGTATCATCATTTCACCCACATAGCATGTGCAAGAAAGTACAGAGGCTTACGGCAAAAACTAGATGCACTTCGTGTACAAAACAGACAATCTCCTTCGAAGTAACAGGGTTTCATACGAAAACTCGTCTGTTACAAAGGGATTTCACTTTTTTGAACTTATTTGAACTCCATAGTTTTTCTATGTTCAAAATGCACCATTCAATGCCACATCATCAATTTACAACCCTTTCCAACTTTATTTTTTATTTTGCATGCATCTACTGATTATTTTGAGCTATAAGACCATCAAATTGAAAAGCATTTGAAATGAACTCTGAAAAGGTTCCAAGTTGTCATGGTATCATCATTTCACCCACATAGCATGTGCAAGAAAGTACAGAGGCTTATAGCAAAAACTGGATGCACTTCGTGTATAAAACAGACAATCTCCTTCGAAGTATCAGGGTTTCATACGGAAACTCGTCTGTTACAAAGGGATTTCATTTTTTTGAACTTATTTGAACTCCATAGTTTTCTATGTTCAAAATGCACCATTCAAAGCCGTATCATTCATTTACAACCCTTTCCGACTTCATTTGTTATTTTTCATGCATTTACTGATTATTTTGAGATATAAGACCATCAAATTGAAAAGCATTTGAAATGAACTATGAAAAGGTTCCAAGTTGGCATGGTATCATCATTTCACCCACATGGCATGTGCAAGAAAGTACAGAGGCTTATGGCAAAAACTGGATGCATTTCGTGTACAAAACAGACAATCTTCTTCGAAGTATGAGGGTTTCATACGGAAACTCGTCTGTTACAAAGGGATTTCATTTTTTTGAACTTATTTGAACTCCATAGTTTTTTTATGTTCAAAATGCACCATTCAAAGCAACATCATCAATTTACAACCCTTTCCGACTTCATTTGTTATTTTTCGTGAATTTACTGATTATTTTGAGCTATAAGACCATGAAATTGAAAAGCATTTGAAACGAACTCTGAAAAGGTTCCAAGTTGGCATGGTATCATCATTTCACCCACATAGCATGTGCAAGAAAGCACAGAGGCTTACGGCAAAAACTGGATGCACTTCGTGTACAAAACAGACAATCTCCTTCGAAGTAACAGGGTTTCATACGGAAACTCGTCTGTTACGAAGGGATTTCATTTTTTTGAACTTATTTGAACTCCATAGTTTTTCTATGTTCAAAATGCACCATTGAAATCCATATCATCAATTTACAACCCTTTCCGACTTCATTTGTTATTTTTCCTGCATCTAATGATTATTTTGAGCTATAAGACCATGAAATTGAAAAGCATTTGAAATGAACTCTGAAAAGGTTCCAAGTGGCATGGTATCATCATTTTACCCACATAGCATGTGCAATAAAGTACGGAGGCTTACGGCAAAAAGTGGATGCACTTCGTGTACAAAACAGACAATCTTATTCGAAGTATGAGGGTTTCATACGGAAACTCGTCTGTTACAAAGGGATTTCATTTTTTTGAACTTATTTGAACTCCATAGTTTTTTTATGTTCAAAATGCAGCATTCAAAGCAACATCATCAATTTACAACCCTTTCCGACTTCATTTGTTATTTTTCGTGAATTTACTAATTATTTTGAGCTATAAGACCATGAAATTGAAAAGCATTTGAAATGAACTCTGAAAAGGTTCCAAGTTGGCATGGTATCATCATTTCACCCACATTGCATGTGCAAGAAAGTGTAGAGGCTTACGGCAAAAACTGGATGCACTTCGTCTACAAAACAGACAATCTCCTTCGAAGTATTAGGGTTTCATATGGAAACTCGTCTGTTACAAAGGGATTTCATTTTTTTGAACTTATTCGAACTCCATAGTTTTTCTATGTTCAAAATGCACGATTCAAAGCCACATCATCAATTTACAACCCTTTCCGACTTCATTTGTTACTTTTTATGCATTTACTGATTATTTTGAGCTATAAGACCATGAAATTGAAAAG
>NC_041386.1:698368476-698371422 GCF_002162155.2 Triticum dicoccoides | reverse complement strand
TCGAAGTATTAGGGTTTCATATGGAAACTCGTCTGTTACAAAGGGATTTCATTTTTTTGAACTTATTCGAACTCCATAGTTTTTCTATGTTCAAAATGCACGATTCAAAGCCACATCATCAATTTACAACCCTTTCCGACTTCATTTGTTACTTTTTATGCATTTACTGATTATTTTGAGCTATAAGACCAAGAAATTGAAAAGCATTTGAAATGAACTCTGAAAAGGTTCCAAGTTGGCATGATATCATCATTTCACCCACATACCATGTGCAATAAAGTACGGAGGCTTACGGCAAAAAGTGGATGCACTTCGTGTACAAAACAGACAATCTCCTTCGAAGTATCAGGGTTTCATACGGAAACTCGTCTGTTACAAAGTGATTTCATTTTTTTGAACTTATTTGAACTCCATAGTTTTTATATGTTCAAAATGCACCATTCAAAGCCGTATCATCAATTTACAACCCTTTCCGACTTCATTTGTTATTATTCATGCATTTACTGATTATTTTGAGCTATAAGACCATGAAATTGAAAAGCATTTAAAATGAGCTCTGAAAAGGTTCCAAGTTGGCATGGTATCATCATTTCACCCACATAGCATGTGCAAGAAAGTACAGAGGCTTACGGCAAAAACTGGATGCACTTCGTGTACAAAACAGACAATCTCCTTCGAAGTGTGAGGGTTTCATACGGAAACTCGTCTGTTACAAAAGGAATCATTTTTTTGAACTTATTCGAACCCCATAGTTTTTTTGTGTTCAAAATACACTATTCAAAGCAACATCATCAATTTGCAACCCTTTCCGACTTCATTTGTTTTCTTTCGTGCATTTACTGATTATTTTGAGCTATAAGACCATGAAATTCAAAAGCATTTGAAATGAAATCTCAAAAGGTTCCAAGTTGGCATGGTATCATCATTTCACCCACATAGCATGTGCAAGAAAGTACAGAGGCTTACGGCAAAAACTGGATGCACTTCGTGTACAAAACAGACAATCTCCTTCGAAGTATCAGAGTTTCATACGGAAACTCGTCTGTTACAAAGGGATTTCATTTTTTTTGAACTTATTTGAACTCCATAGTTTTTCTATGTTCAAAATGCACCACCATTCAAAGCAACATCATCAATTTACAACCCTTTCCGACTTCATTTGTTATTTTGCATGCATCTACTGATTATTTTGAGCTATAAGTCCATGAAATTGAGAAGCATTTGAAATGAACTCTGAAAAGGTTCCTAGTTGGCATGGTATCATCATTTCACCCACATAGCATGTGCAAGAAAGTACTAAGGCTTACGGCAAAAACTGGATGCACTTCATTTACAAAACGGACAATCTCCTTCGAAGTATCAAGGTTTCATACGGAAACTCGTCTATTACAAAGGGATTTCATTTTTTTGAACTTATTTGAACTCCATAGTTTTTTTATGTTCAAAATGCACCATTCAAAGCAACATCATTAATTTACAACCCTTTCCGACTTCATTTGTTATTTTTCGTGCATTTACTGATTATTCTGAGCTATAAGACCATGAAATTGAAAAGCATTTGAAATGAAGTATGAAAAGTTTCCAAGTTGGCATGGTATCATCATTTCACCCACATAGCATGTGCAACAAAGTACAGACTCTTGCGGCAAAAACTGGATGCACTTCGTGTACAAAACAGACAATCTCCTTCGAAGTATCACGGTTCATACGGAAACTCGTCTGTTACAAAGGGATTTCATTTTTTTGATCTTATTTGAACTCCATAGTTTTTATATGTTCAAAATGCACCATTCAAAGTCACATCATCAATTACAATCCTTTTCGACTTCATTTGTCATTTTTCATGCATTTACTGATTATTTTGAGCTATAAGACCATGAAATTGAAAAGCATTTGAAATGAACTCTGAAAAGGTTTTAAGTTGGCATGGTATCATCATTTCACCCACATAGCATGTGCAAGAAAGTACAGAGTCTTATGGCAAAAACTGGATGCACTTCGTGTACAAAACAGGCAATCTCCTTCGAAGTATGAGGGTTTCATACGGAAACTCGTCTGTTACAAAGGGATTTCATTTTTTTTGAACTTATTTGAACTCCATAGTTTTTTTATGTTCAAAATGCACCATTCAAAGGAACGTCATCAATTTACATCCCTTTCCGACTTCATTTGTTATTTTTCATGCTTCTACTGATTATTTTCACCTATAAGACCATGAAATTGCAAAGCATTTGAAATGAACTATAAAAAGGTTCCAAGTTGGCATGGTATCATCATTTCACCCAAATGGCATGTGCAAGAAAGTACAGAGGCTTACGGCAAAAACTGGATGCACTTCGTGTACAAAACAGACAATCTCCTTCGAGGTATCAGGGTTTCATACGGAAACTCATGTTTTACAAAGGGATTTCATTTTTTTGAACTTATTTGAACTCAATAGTTTTTCTATGTTCAAAATGCACCATTCAAAGCCACATCATCAGTTTACAACCCTTTTCCACTTCATTTGTTATTCTTCATGCATCTACTGATTATGTTGAGCTATAAGACCATGAAATTGAAAAGCATTTGAAATGAACTCTGAAAAGGTTCCAAGTTGGCATGGTATCATCATTTCACCCACATAGCATGTGCAAGAAAGTACAGAGGCTTACGGCAAAAATTGGATGCACTTCGTGTACAAAACGGACAATCTCCTTCGAAGTATCAAGGTTTCATACGGAAACTCGTCTATTACAAAGGGATTTCATTTTTTTGAACTTATTTTAACTCCATAGTTTTTTTATGTTCAAAATGCACCATTCAAAGCAACATCATCAATTTACAACCCTTTCCAACTTCATTTGTTATTTTTCGTGCATTTACTGATTATTTTGAGCTATAAGACCATGAAATTGAAAAAACATTTGAAATGAACTATGAAAAGGTTCCAAGTTGGCATGGTAT
>NC_041386.1:698362438-698368176 GCF_002162155.2 Triticum dicoccoides | reverse complement strand
TGATTATTTGAGCTATAAGACCATGAAATTGAAAAGCATTTGAAATGAACTCTGAAAAGGTTCCAAGTTGGCATGGTATCATCATTTCACCCACGTGGCATGTGCAAGAAAGTACAGAGGCTTACGGCAAAATTTGGATGCACTTCGTGTACAAAACAGACAATCTCCTTCGAAATATCAGGGTTTCATACAGAAACTCGTCCGTTACAAAGGGATTTCATTTTTTGAACTTATTCGAACTCCCTAGATTTTCAATGTTCAAAATTCACCATTCAAAGCCACATCATCAATTTACAACCCTTTCTGACTTCATTTGTTACTTTTCATGCATTTACTGATTATTTTGAGCTATAAGACCGTGAAATTGAAAAGCATTTGAAATGAACTTGGAAAAGGTTCCAAGTTGGCATGGTATCATCATTTCACCCACATAGAATGTGCAAGAAAGTACAGAGGCTTACGACAAAAACTTGATGCACTTCGTGTACAAAACAGACAATCTCCTTCGAAGTATCAGGGTTTCATACGGAAACTCGTGCGTTACAAAGGGATTTCATTTTTTGAACTTATTTGAACTCAATATTTTTTCTATGTTCAAAATGCACCATTCAAAGCCACATCATCAGTTTACAACCCTTTCCGACTTCATTTGTTATTTTTCATGCATCTACTAATTACGTTGAGCTATAAGACCATGAAATTGAAAAGCATTTGAAATGAACTCCGAAAAGGTTCCAAGTTGCCATGGTATCATCATTTCACCCACATAGCATGTGCAATAAAGTATAGAGGCTTATAGCAAAAACTGGATGCACTTCGTGTACAAAACAGACAATCTCCTTCGAAGTATCAGGGTTTCATACGGAAACTCGTCTACTACAAAGGAATTTAATTTTTTGAACTTATTTGAACTCCATAGTTTTTCTATGTTCAAAATGCACCATTAGAAGCCGTATCATCAATTTACAACCCTTTCCGACTTCATTTGTTATTTTTCATGTATTTACTGATTATTTTGAGCTATAAGACCATGAAATTGAAAAGCATTTGAAATGAACTCTGAAAAGGTTCCAAGTTGGCATGGTATCATCATTTCACCCACATAGAATGTGCAAGAAAGTACAGAGGCTTACGGCAAAAATTAGATGCACTTCGTGTACAAAACAGACAATCTCCTTCGAAGTATCAGGGTTTCATACGGAAACTCATCTGTTACAAAGGGATTTCATTTTTTGAACTTATTTGAACTCCATAGTTTTTATATGTTCAAAATAAACCATTCAAAGCCACATCATCAATTTACAACCCTATCTGACTTCATTTGTTATTTTTCATGCATCTACTGATTATTTTGAGCTATAAGACCATGAAATTGAAAAGCATTTGAAATGAACTCTGAAAAGGTTCCAAGTTGGCATGGTATCATCATTTCACCCACATGGCATGTGCAAGAAAGTACAGAGGCTTACGACAAAAACTGGATGCACTTCGTGTACAAAACAGACAATCTCTTTCGAAGTATCAGGGTTTCATACGGAAACTCGTCTGTTACAAAGGGATTTCATTTTTTGGAACTTATTCGAACTCCATAGATTTTCGATGTTCAAAATGCACCATTCAAAGCCACCTCATCAGTTTACAACCCTTTCCGACTTCATTTGTTAATTTGCATGCATTTACTGATTATTTTGAGCTATAAGACCATGAAATGGAAAAGCATTGGAAATGAACTCTGAAAAGGTTCCAAGTTGGCATGGTATAATCATTTCACCCAAATGGCATGTGCAAGAAAGTACAGAGGCTTACGGCAAAAACTGGATGCACTTCGTGTACAAAACAGACAATCTCCTTCGAGGTATCAGGGTTTCATACGGAAACTCATGTTTTACAAAGGGATTTCATTTTTTTGAACTTATTTGAACTCAATAGTTTTTCTATGTTCAAAATGCACCATTCAAAGCCACATCATCAGTTTACAACCCTTTTCCACTTCATTTGTTATTCTTCATGCATCTACTGATTATGTTGAGCTATAAGACCATGAAATTGAAAAGCATTTGAAATGAACTCTGAAAAGGTTCCAAGTTGGCATGGTATCATCATTTCACCCACATAGCATGTGCAAGAAAGTACAGAGGCTTACGGCAAAAACTGGATGCACTTCGTGTACAAAACGGACAATCTCCTTCGAAGTATCAAGGTTTCATACGGAAACTCGTCTATTACAAAGGGATTTCATTTTTTTGAACTTATTTTAACTCCATAGTTTTTTTATGTTCAAAATGCACCATTCAAAGCAACATCATCAATTTACAACCCTTTCCAACTTCATTTGTTATTTTTCGTGCATTTACTGATTATTTTGAGCTATAAGACCATGAAATTGAAAAAACATTTGAAATGAACTATGAAAAGGTTCCAAGTTGGCATGGTATCATCATTTCACCCACATAGCATGTGCAAGAAAGTACAGAGTCTTACGGCAAAAACTGGATGCACTTCGTGTACAAAACAGACAATCTCCTTCGAAGTATCAGGGTTTCATAGGGAAATCATATGTTACAAAGGGATTTCATATTTTTGAACTTATTTGAACTCCATAGTTTTTTTATGTTCAAAATGCACTATTCAAAGGAACGTCATCAATTTACAACCCTTTCCGACTTCATTTGTTATTTTTCATGCTTCTACTGATTATTTTGAGCTATAAGACCATGAAATTGAAAAGCATTTGAAATGAACTCTGAAAAGGTTCCAAGTTGGCATGGTATCACCATTTGACCCACATAGCATGTGCAAGAAAGTACAGAGTCTTGTAGCAAAAACTGGATGCACTTCATGTACAAAATAGACAATCTCCTTCGAAGTATCAGGGTTTCATACGGAAACTCGTGTATTACAAAGGGATTTCATTTTTTTAACTTATTTGAACTCCATAGTTTTTCTATGTTCAAAATGCACCATTCAAAGCCGTATCATCAATTTACAACCCTTTCCGACTTCATTTGTTATTTTTCATGCATTTACTGATTATTTTGAGCTATAAGACCATGAAATTGAAAAGCATATGAAATGAACTCCGAAAAGGTTCCAAGTTGGCATGGTATCATCATTTCACCCACATAGCATGTTCAAGAAAGTACAGAGGCTTACGGCAAAAACTGGATGCACTTCGTGTACAAAACAAACAATCTCCTTCGAAGTATTAGGGTTTCATACGGAAACTCATCTGTTTCAAAGGGATTTCATTTTTTTGAACTTATTTGAACTCCATAGTTTTTATATGTTCAAAATGCACCATTCAAAGCCACATCATCAATTTACAACCCTATCTGACTTCATTTGTTATTTTTCATGCATCTACTGATTATTTGAGCTATAAGACCATGAAATTGAAAAGCATTTGAAATGAACTCTGAAAAGGTTCCAAGTTGGCATGGTATCATCATTTCACCCACGTGGCATGTGCAAGAAAGTACAGAGGCTTACGGCAAAATTTGGATGCACTTCGTGTACAAAACAGACAATCTCCTTCGAAATATCAGGGTTTCATACGGAAACTCGTCCGTTACAAAGGGATTTCATTTTTTGAACTTATTCGAACTCCCTAGATTTTCAATGTTCAAAATTCACCATTCAAAGCCACATCATCAATTTACAACCCTTTCTGACTTCATTTGTTACTTTTCATGCATTTACTGATTATTTTGAGCTATAAGACCGTGAAATTGAAAAGCATTTGAAATGAACTTGGAAAAGGTTCCAAGTTGGCATGGTATCATCATTTCACCCACATAGAATGTGCAAGAAAGTACAGAGGCTTACGACAAAAACTTGATGCACTTCGTGTACAAAACAGACAATCTCCTTCGAAGTATCAGGGTTTCATACGGAAACTCGTCTACTACAAAGGAATTTAATTTTTTGAACTTATTTGAACTCCATAGTTTTTCTATGTTCAAAATGCACCATTAGAAGCCGTATCATCAATTTACAACCCTTTCCGACTTCATTTGTTATTTTTCATGTATTTACTGATTATTTTGAGCTATAAGACCATGAAATTGAAAAGCATTTGAAATGAACTCTGAAAAGGTTCCAAGTTGGCATGGTATCATCATTTCACCCACATAGAATGTGCAAGAAAGTACAGAGGCTTACGGCAAAAACTAGATGCACTTCGTGTACAAAACAGACAATCTCCTTCGAAGTATCAGGGTTTCATACGGAAACTCATCTGTTACAAAGGGATTTCATTTTTTGAACTTATTTGAACTCCATAGTTTTTATATGTTCAAAATAAACCATTCAAAGCCACATCATCAATTTACAACCCTATCCGACTTCATTTGTTATTTTTCATGCATCTACTGATTATTTTGAGCTATAAGACCATGAAATTGAAAAGCATTTGAAATGAACTCTGAAAAGGTTCCAAGTTGGCATGGTATCATCATTTCACCCACATGGCATGTGCAAGAAAGTACAGAGGCTTACGACAAAAACTGGATGCACTTCGTGTACAAAACAGACAATCTCTTTCGAAGTATCAGGGTTTCATACGGAATCTCGTCTGTTACAAAGGGATTTCATTTTTTGGAACTTATTCGAACTCCATAGATTTTCTATGTTCAAAATGCACCATTCAAAGCCACCTCATCAGTTTACAACCCTTTCCGACTTCATTTGTTAATTTGCATGCATTTACTGATTATTTTGAGCTATAAGACCATGAAATGGAAAAGCATTGGAAATGAACTCTGAAAAGGTTCCAAGTTGGCATGCTGTCATCATTTCACCCACATAGCATGTGCAAGAAAGTACAGAGGCTTCAAAAACTGGATGCACTTCGTGTACAAAACAGACAATCTCCTTCGAAGTATCAGGGTTTCATAGGGAAACTCGTCTGTTACAAAGGGATTTCATTTTATGGAACTTATTTGAACTCCATAGTTTTTTTATGTTCAAAATGCACCATTCAAAGCCACCTCATCAGTTTACAACCCTTTCCGACTTCATTTGTTAATTTGCATGCATTTACTGATTATTTTGAGCTATAAGACCATGAAATGGAAAAGCATTGGAAATGAACTCTGAAAAGGTTCCAAGTTGGCATGGTGTCATCATTTCACCCACATAGCATGTGCAAGAAAGTACAGAGGCTTCAAAAACTGGATGCACTTCGTGTACAAAACAAACAATCTCCTTCGAAGTATCAAGGTTTCATACGGAAACTCATCCGTTACAACGGGATTTCATTTTTTGAACTTATTTGAACTCCATAGTTTTTATATGTTCAAAATGCACCATTCAAAGCCACATCATCAATTTACAACCCTATCTGACTTCATTTGTTATTTTTCATGCATCTACTGATTATTTTGAGCTAAAAGACCATGAAATTGAAAAGCATTTGAAATGAACTCTGAAAAGGTTCCAAGTTGGCATGGTATCATCATTTCACCCACCTGGCATGTGCAAGAAAGTACAGAGGCTTACGGCAAAAACTGGATGCACTTCGTGTACGAAACAGACAATCTCCTTCGAAGTATCAAGGTTTCATACAGAAACTCATCTGTTACAAAGGGATTTCATTTTTTTGAACTTATTCGAACTCCATAGATTTTCTATGTTCAAAATGCACCATTCAAAGCCACATCATCAATTTACAACCCTTTCCAACTTCATTTGTTATTTTTCATGCATTTACTGATTATTTTGAGCTATAAGACCATGAA
>NC_041386.1:698358466-698362428 GCF_002162155.2 Triticum dicoccoides | reverse complement strand
ATCTCCTTCGAAGTATCAAGGTTTCATACAGAAACTCGTCTGTTACAAAGGGATTTCATTTTTTGAACTTACTCGAACTCCATAGATTTTCTATGTTCAAAATGCACCATTCAAAGCCACATCATCAATTTACAACCCTTTCCAACTTCATTTGTTATTTTTCATGCATTTACTGATTATTTTGAGCTATAAGACCATGAAATTGAAAAGCATTTGAAATGAACTTTGAAAAGGTTCCAAGTTGGCATGGTATCATCATTTCACCCACATCAAATGTGCAAGAAAGTACAGAGGCTTACGGCAAAAACTTGATGCACTTCGTGTACAAAACAGACAATCTCCTTCGAAGTATCAGGGTTTCATACGGAAACTCATGTGTTACAAAGGAATTCATTTTTTCTGAACTTATTTGAACTCAATAGTTTTTCTATGTTCTAAATGCACCATTCAAAGCCACATCATCAGTTTACAACCATTTCCGACTTCATTTGGTTATTCTTCATGCATCTACTGATTATGTTGAGCTATAAGACCATGAAATTGAAAAGCATTTGAAATGAACTCTGAAAAGGTTCCAAGTTGGCATGGTATCATCATTTGACCCACATAGCATGTGCAAGAAATTACAGAGGCTTATAGCAAAAACTGGATGCACTTCGTGTACAAAATAGACAATCTCCTTCGAAGTATCAGGGTTTCATACGGAAACTCGTCTATTACAAAGGGATTTCATTTTTTTAACTTATTTGAACTGCATAGTTTTTCTATGTTCAAAATGCACCATTGAAAGCCGTATCATCAATTTACAACCCTTTCCAACTTCATTTGTTATTTTTCATGCATTTACTGATTATTTCGAGCTATAAGACCATGAAATTGAAAAGCATATGAAATGAACTCTGAAAAGGTTCCAAGTTGGCATGGTATCATCATTTCACCCACATAGCATGTTCAAGAAAGTACAGAGGCTTACAGCAAAAACTGGATGCACTTCGTGTACAAAACAGACAATCTCCTTCGAAGTATTAGGGTTTGATACGGAAACTCATCTGTTTCAAAGGGATTTCATTTTTTTAAACTTATTTGAACCCCATAGTTTTTATATGTTCAAAATGCACCATTCAAAGCCACATCATCAATTTACAACCCTTTCTGACTTCATTTGATATTTTTCATTAATTTACTGATTATTTTGACCTATAACACCATCAAATTGAAAAGCATTTGAAAAGAACTCTGAAAAGGTTCCAAGTTGGCATGGTATCATCATTTGACCCACATAGCATGTGCAAGAAAGTACAGAGGCTTACGGCAAAAATTGGATGCACTTCGTGTACAAAACAGACAATCTCATTCGAAGTATGAGGGTTTCATACGGAAACGCGTATGTTACAAAGGGATTTCATTTTTTTGAACTTATTTGAACTCCATAGTTTTTCTATGTTCAGAATGCACCATTCAAAGCCACATCATCAATTTACAACCCTTTCCGACTTCATTTGTTATTTTTCATGCATTTACTGATTACTTTGAGCTATAAGACCATGAAATTGAAAAGCATTTGACATGAACTCTGAGAAGGTTCCAAGTTGGCATGGTATCATCATTTCACCCACATAGCATGTGCAAGAAAGTACAGAGGCTTACGGCAAAAACTGGATGCACTTCGTGTACAAAACAAACAATCTCCTTCGAAGTAACAGGGTTTCATACGGAAACTCGTCTGTTACAAAGGGATTTCATTTTTTTGAACTTATTTGAACTCCATAGTTTTTCTATGTTCAAAATGCACCATTCAATGCCACATCATCAATTTACAACCCTTTCCAACTTTATTTTTTATTTTGCATGCATCTACTGATTATTTTGAGCTATAAGACCATCAAATTGAAAAGCATTTGAAATGAACTCTGAAAAGGTTCCAAGTTGTCATGGTCTCATCATTTCACCCACATAGCATGTGCAAGAAAGTACAGAGGCTTATAGCAAAAACTGGATGCACTTCGTGTACAAAACAGACAATCTCCTTCGAAGTATCAGGGTTTCATACGGAAACTCGTCTGTTACAAAGGGATTTCATTTTTTTTGAACTTATTTGAACTCCATAGTTTTTCTATGTTCAAAATGCACCATTCAAAGCCGTATCATTCATTTACAACCCTTTCCGACTTCATTTGTTATTTTTCATGCATTTACTGATTATTTTGAGCTATAAGACCATCAAATGGAAAAGCATTTGAAATGAACTCTGAAAAGGTTCCAAGTTGGCATGGTATCATCATTTCACCCACATGGCATGTGCAAGAAAGTACAGAGGCTTATGGAAAAAACTGGATGCATTTCGTGTACAAAACAGACAATCTTCTTCGAAGTATGAGGGTTTCATACGGAAACTAGTCTGTTACAAAGGGATTTCATTTTTTTGAACTTCTTTGAACTCCATAGTTTTTTATGTTCAAAATGCACCATTCAAAGCAACATCATCAATTTACAACCCTTTCCAGCTTCATTTGTTATTTTTCGTGAATTTACTGATTATTTTGAGCTATAAGACGATGAAATTGAAAAGCATTTGAAATGAACTCTGAAAAGGTTCCAAGTTGGCATGGTATCATCATTTCACCCACATAGCATGTGCAAGAAAGTACGGAGGCTTACGCCAAAAACTGGATGCACTTCCTGTACAAAACAGACAATCTCCTTCGAAGTATTAGGGTTTCATACGGAAACTCGTCTGTTACAAAGGGATTTCAATTTTTTGAACTTATTCGAACTCCATAGTTTTTATATGTTCAAAATGCACCATTCAAAGCCACATCATCAATTTACAACCCTTTCCGACTTCATTTGTTACTTTTCATGCATTTACTGATTATTTTGAGATATAAGACCATGAAATTGAAAAGCATTTGACATCAACTCTGAAAAGGTTCCAAGTTGGCATGGTATCATCATTTCACCCACATAGGATGTGCAAGAAAGCACAGAGGCTTACGGCAAAAACTGGATGCACTTCGTGTACAAAACAGACAATCTCCTTCGAAGTATCAGGGTTTCATACGGAAACTCGTCTGTTACAAAGGGATTTCATTTTTTTTGAACTTATTTGAACTCCATAGTTTCTCTATGTTCAAAATGCACCATTCAAAGCCGTATCATTCATTTACAACCCTTTCCGACTTCATTTGTTATTTTTCATGCATTTACTGATTATTTTGAGCTATAAGACCATCAAATTGAAAAGCATTTGAAATGAACTCTGAAAAGGTTCCAAGTTGGCATGGTATCATCATTTCACGCACAATGCATGTGCAAGAAAGTACAGAGGCTTATGGCAAAAACTGGATGCATTTCGTGTACAAAACAGACAATCTTCTTCGAAGTATGAGGGTTTCATACGGAAACTCGTCTGTTACAAAGGGATTTCATTTTTTTGAACTTATTTGAACTCCATAGTTTTTTATGTTCAAAATGCACCATTCAAAGCAACATCATCAAATTACAACCCTTTCCGACTTCATTTGTTATTTTTTGTGAATTTACTGATTATTTTGAGCTATAAGACCATGAAATTGAAAAGCATTTGAAATGAACTCTGAAAAGGTTCCAAGTTGGCATGGTATCATCATTTCACCCACATAGCATGTGCAAGAAAGTACAGAGGCTTACGGCAAAAACTGGATGCACTTCGTGTACAAAACAGACAATCTCCTTCGAAGTATTAGGGTTTCATACGGAAACTCGTCTGTTACAAAGGGATTTCATTTTTTTGAACTTATTCGAACTCCATAGTTTTTATATGTTCAAAATGCACCATTCAAAGCCACATCATCAATTTACAACCCTTTCCGACTTCATTTGTTACTTTTCATGCATTTACTCATTATTTTGAGATATAATACCATGAAATTGAAAAGCATTTGACATCAACTCTGAAAAGGTTCCAAGTTGGCATGGTATCA
>NC_041386.1:698351908-698358189 GCF_002162155.2 Triticum dicoccoides | reverse complement strand
CTTACGGCAAAAACTGGATGCACTTCGTGTACAAAACAGACAATCTCCTTCGAAGTAACAGGGTTTCATACGGAAACTCGTCTGTTACAAAGGGATTTCATTTTTTTGAACTTATTTGAACTCCATAGTTTTTCTATGTTCAAAATGCACCATTGAAATCCATATCATCAATTTACAACCCTTTCCGACTTCATTTGTTATTTTTCCTGCATCTAATGATTATTTTGAGCTATAAGACCATGAAATTGAAAAGCATTTGAAATGAACTCTGAAAAGGTTCCAAGTTGGCATGATATCATCATTTCACCCACATACCATGTGCAATAAAGTACAGAGGCTTACGGAAAAAAGTGGATGCACTTCGTGTACAAAACAGACAATCTCCTTCGAAGTATCAGGGTTTCATACGGAAACTCGTCTGTTACAAAGTGGTTTCATTTTTTTGAACTTATTTGAACGCCATAGTTTTTATATGTTCAAAATGCACCATTCAAAGCCGTATCATCAATTTACAACCCTTTCCGACTTCATTTGTTATTTTTCATGCATTTACTGATTATTTTGAGCTATAAGACCATGAAATTGAAAAGCATTTGAAATGAACTCCGAAAAGGTTCCAAGTTGGCATGGTATCATCATTTCACCCAAATGGCATGTGCAAGAAAGTACAGAGGCTTATAGCAAAAACTAGATGCATTTCGTGTACAAAACAGACAATCTTCTTCGAAGTATGAGGGTTTCATACGGAAACTCATCTTTTACAAAGGGATTTCATTTTTTTGAAGTTATTTGAACTCCATAGTTTTTTTATGTTCAAAATGCACCATTCAAAGGAACGTCATCAATTTACAACCCTTTCCAACTTCATTTCACCCAAATAGCATGTGCAAAAAAGCACAGAGGCTTACAGCAAAAACTGGATGCACTTCGTGTACAAATCAGACAATCTCCTTCGAAGTGTGAGGGTTTCATACAGAAACTCGTCTATTACAAAGGGATTCATTTTTTTGAACTTATTCGAACCCCATAGTTTTTTTGTGTTCAAAATACACCATTCAAAGCAACATCATCAATTTGCAACCCTTTCCGACTTCATTTGTTATTTTTCGTGCATTTACTGATTATTTTGAGCTATAAGACCATGAAATTCAAAAGCATTTGAAATGAAATCTCAAAAGGTTCCAAGTTGGCATGGTATCATAATTTCACCCACATAGCATGTGCAAGAAAGTACAGAGCTTACGGCAAAAACTGGATGCACTTCGTGTACAAAACAGACAATCTCCTTCGAAGTATCAGGGTTTCATACGGAAACTCGTCTGTTACAAAGGGATTTTATTTTTTTTGAACTTCTTTGAACTCCATAGTTTTTCTATGTTCAAAATGCACCACCATTCAAAGCCACATCATCAATTTACAACCCTTTCCGACTTCATTTGTTATTTTGCATGCATGTACTGATTATTTTGAGCTATAAGTCCATGAAATTGAAAAGCATTTGAAATGAACTTTGAAAAGGTTCCAAGTTGGCATGGTATCATCATTTCACCCACATAGCTTGTGCAAGATAATATAGAGGCTTATAGCGAAAACTGGATGCACTTCGTGTACAAAACAGACAATCTCCTTCGAAGTAACAGGGTTTCATACGGAAACTCGTCTGTTACAAAGGGATTTCATATTTTTGAACTTATTTGAACTCCATAGTTTTTCTATGTTCAAAATGCACCATTCAAAGCCGTATCATTAATTTACAACCCTTTCCAACTTCATTTGTTATTTTTCATGCGTTTATTGATTATTTTGAGCTATAAGACCATGAAATTGAGAAGCATTTGAAATGAACTCTGAAAAGGTTCCAAGTTAGCATGGTATCATCATTTCACCCACATAGCATGTGCAAGAAAGTACAGAGGCTTACGGCAAAAACTGGATGCATTTCGTGTACAAAATAGACAATCTCCTTCGAAGTCACAGGGTTTCATACGGAAACTCGTCTGTTACAAAGGGATTTCATATTTTTGAACTATTTGAAATCCATAGTTTTTCTATGTTCAAAATGCACCATTCAAAGCCGTATCATTAATTTACAACCCTTTCCAACTTCATTTGTTATTTTTCATGCATTTCTTGATTATTTTGAGCTATAAGACCATGAAATGGAGAAGCATTTGAAATGAACTCTGAAAAGGTTACAAGTTAGCATGGTATCATCATTTCACCCACATAACATGTGCAAGAAAGTACAGAGGCTTACGGCAAAAACTGGATGCATTTCGTGTACAAAATAGACAATCTCCTTCGAAGTATCAGGTTTTCATAAGGAAACTCGTCGGTTACAAAGGGATTTCATTTTTTTGAACTTATTTGAACTCCATAGTTTTTCTATGTTCAAAATGCACCATTAAAGCCACATCATCAATTTACAACCCTTTCCGACTTCATTTGTTATTTTTCATGCATTTACTGATTATTTTGAGCTATAAGACCATGAAATTGAGAAGCATTTGAAATGAACTCTGAAAAGGTTCCTAGTTGGCATGGTATCATCATTTCACCCACATAGCATGTGCAAGAAAGTACAAAGGCTTACGGAAAAACTGGATGCACTTCGTTTACAAAACGGACAATCTCCTTCGAAGTATCAAGGTTTCGTACGGAAACTCGTCTATTACAAATGGATTTCATTTTTTTGAACTTATTTGAACTCCATAGTTTTTTTATGTTCAAAATGCACCATTCAAAGCAACATCATCAATTTACAACCCTTTCCGACTTCATTTGTTATTTTTCGTGCATTTACTGATTATTCTGAGCTATAAGACCATGAAATTGAAAAGCATTTGAAATGAACTATGAAAAGGTTCCAAGTTGGCATGGTATCATCATTTCACCCACATAGCATGTGCAACAAAGTACAGAGTCTTGCGGCAAAAACTGGATGCACTTCGTGTACAAAACAGACAACCTCCTTCGAAGTATCAGGGTTTCATAGGAAACTCGTCTGTTACAAAGGGATTTCATTTTTTTGATCTTATTTGAACTGCATAGTTTTTATATGTTCAAAATGCACCATTCAAAGTCACATCATCAATTACAATCCTTTTCGACTTCATTTGTTATTTTTCATGCATTTACTGATTATTTGAGCTATAAGACCATGAAATTGAAAAGCATTTGAAATGAACTCTGAAAAGGTTTTAAGTTGGCATGGTATCATCATTTCACCCACATAGCATGTGCAAGAAAGTACAGAGTCTTATGGCAAAAACTGGATGCACTTCGTGTACAAAACAGGCAATCTCCTTCGAAGTATGAGGGTTTCATACGGAAACTCGTCTGTTACAAAGGGATTTCATTTTTTTGAACTTAGTTGAACTCCATAGTTTTTTTATGTTCAAAATGCACCATTCAAAGGAACGTCATCAATTTACAACCCTTGCCGACTTCATTTGTTATTTTTCATGCTGCTACTGATTATTTTGAGCTATAAGACCATGAAATTGCAAAGCATTTGAAATGAACTCTGAAAAGGTTCCAAGTTGTCATGGTATCATCATTTCACCCACATAGCATGTGCAAGAAAGTACAGACGCTTACGGCAAAAACTGGATGCACTTCGTGTACAAAACGGACAATCTCCTTCGAGGTATCAAGGTTTCATACGGAAACTCGTCTATTACAAAGGGATTTCATTTTTTTGAACTTATTTTAACTACATAGTTTTTTATGTTCAAAATGCACCATTCAAAGCAACATCATCAATTTACAACCCTTTCCGACTTCATTTGTTATTTTTCGTGCATTTACTGATTATTTTGAGCTATAAGACCATGAAATTGAAAAAACATTTGAAATGAACTATGATAATGTTCCAAGTTGGCATGGTATCATCATTTCACCCACATAGCATGTGCAAGAAAGTACAGAGTCTTACGGCAAAAACTGGATGCACTTCGTGTACAAAACAGACAATCTCCTTCGAAGTATCAGGGTTTCATACGGAAATCGTATGTTACAAAGGGATTTCATTTTTTTGATCTTATTTGAACTGCATAGTTTTTATATGTTCAAAATGCACCATTCAAAGTCACATCATCAATTACAATCCTTTTCGACTTCATTTGTTATTTTCTTGCATTTACTGATTATTTTGAGCTATAAGACCATGAAATTGAAAAGCATTTGAAATGAACTCTGAAAAGGTTTTAAGTTGGCATGGTATCATCATTTCACCTACATAGCATGTAAAAGAAAGTACAGAGGCTTATGGCAAAAACTGGATGCACTTCGTGTACAAAACATGCAATCTCCTTCGAAGTATGAGGGTTTCATACGGAAACTCGTCTGTTAAAAAAGGGATTTCATTTTTTTGAACTTATTTGAACTCCATGGTTTTTTTAAGTTCAAAATGAACCATTCAAAGGAACGTCATCAATTTACAACCCTTTCCAACTTCATTTGTTATTTTTCATGCATCTACTGATTATTTTGAGCTATAAGACCATGAAATTGAAAAGCATTTGAAATGAACTCTGAAAAGGTTCCAAGTTGGCATGGTATCATCATTTCACCAACATGGCATGTGCAAGAAAGTACAGAGGCTTACGGCAAAAACTGGATGCACTTCGTGTACAAAACAGACAATCTCCTTCGAAGTATCAAGGTTTCATACAGAAACTCGTCTGTTACAAAGGGATTTCATTTTTTGAACTTACTCGAACTCCATAGATTTTCTATGTTCAAAATGCACCATTCAAAGCCACATCATCAATTTACAACCCTTTCCAACTTCATTTGTTATTTTTCATGCATTTACTGATTATTTTGAGCTATAAGACCATGAAATTGAAAAGCATTTGAAATGAACTTTGAAAAGGTTCCAAGTTGGCATGGTATCATCATTTCACCCACATCAAATGTGCAAGAAAGTACAGAGGCTTACGGCAAAAACTTGATGCACTTCGTGTACAAAACAGACAATCTCCTTCGAAGTATCAGGGTTTCATACGGAAACTCATGTGTTACAAAGGGATTTCATTTTTTGAACTTATTTGAACTCAATAGTTTTTCTATGTTCAAAATGCACCATTCAAATCCACATCATCAGTTTACAACCATTTCTGACTTCATTTGGTTATTGTTCATGCATCTACTGATTATGTCGAGCTATAAGACCATTAAATTGAAAAGCATTTGAAATGAACTCTGAAAAGGTTCCAAGTTGGCATGGTATCATCATTTGACCCACATAGCATGTGCAAGAAAGTACAGAGGCTTATAGCAAAAACTGGATGCACTTCGTGTACAAAATAGACAATCTCCTTCGAAGTATCAGGGTTTCATACGGAAACTCGTCTATTACAAAGGGATTTCATTTTTTTAACTTATTTGAACTCCATAGTTTTTCTATGTTCAAAATGCACCATTCAAAGCCGTATCATCAATTTACAACCCTTTCCGACTTCATTTGTTATTTTTCATGCATTTACTGATTATTTTGAGCTATAAGACCATGAAATTGAAAAGCATATGAAATGAACTCTGAAAAGGTTCCAAGTTGGCATGGTATCATCATTTCACCCACATAGTATGTTCAAGAAAGTACAGAAGCTTACGGCAAAAACTGGATGCACTTCATGTACAAAACAGACAATCTCCTTCGAAGTATTAGGGTTTCATACGGAAACTCATCTGTTTCAAAGGGATTTCATTTTTTGAACTTATTTGAACTCCATAGTTTTAATATGTTCAAAATGCACCATTCAAAGCCACATCATCAATTTACAACCCTTTCTGACTTCATTAGTTACTTTTCATGCATTTACTGATTATTTTGAGCTATAAGACCATGAAATTGAAAAGCATTTGAAATGAACTCGGAAAAGGTTCCAAGTTGGCATGGTATCATCATTTCACCCACATAGAATATGCAAGAAAGTACAGAGGCTTACGACAAAAACTTGATGCACTTCGTGTACAAAACAGACAATCTCCTTTGAATTATCAGGGTTTCATACGGAAACTCGTGTGTTACAAAGGGATTTCATTTTTTTGAACTTATTTGAACTCAATATTTTTTCTATGTTCAAATGCACCATTCAAAGCCACATCATCAGTTTACAACCCTTTCCGACTTCATTTGTTATTTTTCATGCATCTACTGATTATGTTGAGCTATAAGACCATGAAATTGAAAAGCATTTGAAATGAACTCTGAAAAGGTTCCAAGTTGCCATGGTATCATCATTTCACCCACATAGCATGTGCAATAAAGTACA
>NC_041386.1:698350277-698351813 GCF_002162155.2 Triticum dicoccoides | reverse complement strand
GAACTCCATAGTTTTTCTATGTTCAAAATGCAGCATTAGTAGTCGTATCATCAATTTACAACCCTTTCCGACTTCATTTGTTATTTTTCATGCATTTACTGATTATTTTGAGCTATAAGACCATGAAATTGAAAAGCATTTGAAATGAACTCTGAAAAGGTTCCAAGTTGGCATCGTATCATCATTTCACCAACATAGAATGTGCAAGAAAGTACAGAGGCTTACGACAAAAACTAGATGAACTTCGTGTACAAAACAGACAATCTCCTTCGAAGTATCAGGGTTTCATACGGAAACTCATCTGTTACAAAGGGATTTCATTTCTTGAACTTATTTGAACTCCATAGTTTTTATATGTTCAAAATAAACCATTCAAAGCCACATCATCAATTTACAACCCTATCTGACTTCATTTGTTATTTTTCATGCATCTACTGATTATTTTGAGCTATAAGACCATGAAATTGAAAAGCATTTGAAATGAACTCTGAAAAGGTTCCAAGTTGGCATGGTATCATCATTTCACCCACGTGGCATGTGCAAGAAAGTACAGAGGCTTACGGCAAAAATTGGATGCACTTCGTGTACAAAACAGACAATCTCCTTCGAAATATCAGGGTTTCATACGGAAACTCGTCTGTTACAAAGGGATTTTATTTTTTGAACTTATTCGAACTACATAGATTTTATATGTTCAAAATTCACCATTCAAAGCCACATCATCAATTTACAACCCTTTCTGACTTCATTTGTTACTTTTCATGCATTTACTGATTATTTTGAGCTATAAGACCATGAAATTGAAAATCATTTGAAATGAACTCGGAAAAGGTTCCAAGTTGGCATGGTATCATCATTTCACCCACATAGAATGTGCAAGAAAGTACAGAGGCTTACGACAAAAACTAGATGAACTTCGTGTACAAAACAGACAATCTCCTTCGAAGTATCAGGGTTTCATACGAAAACTCGTGTGTTACAAAGGGATTTCATTTTTTTGAACTTATTTGAACTCAATATTTTTTCTATGTTCAAAATGCACCATTCAAAGCCACATCATCAGTTTACAACCCTTTCCGACTTCATTTGTTATTTTTCATGCATCTACTGATTATGTTGAGCTATAAGACCATGAAATTGAAAAGCATTTGAAATGAACTCTGAAAAGGTTCCAAGTTGCCATGGTATCATCATTTCACCCACATAGCATGTGCAATAAAGTACAGAGGCTTATACCAAAAACTAGATGCACTTCGTGTACAAAACAGACAATCTCCTTCGAACTATCAGGGTTTCATACGGAAACTCGTCTATTACAAAGGGATTTAATTTTTTGAAGTTATTTGAACTCCATAGTTTTTCTATGTTCAAAATGCAGCATTAGTAGTCGTATCATCAATTTACAACCCTTTCCGACTTCATTTGTTATTTTTCATGCATTTACTGATTATTTTGAGCTATAAGACCATGAAATTGAAAAGCATTTGAAATGAACTCTGAAAAGGTTCCAAGTTGGCATCGTATCATCATTTCACC
>NC_041386.1:698349508-698350267 GCF_002162155.2 Triticum dicoccoides | reverse complement strand
GAAAAGCATTTGAAATGAACTCTGAAAAGGTTCCAAGTTGGCATGGTATCATCATTTCACCCACGTGGCATGTGCAAGAAAGTACAGAGGCTTACGGCAAAAATTGGATGCACTTCGTGTACAAAACAGACAATCTCCTTCGAAATATCAGGGTTTCATACGGAAACTCGTCTGTTACAAAGGGATTTTATTTTTTGAACTTATTCGAACTACATAGATTTTATATGTTCAAAATTCACCATTCAAAGCCACATCATCAATTTACAACCCTTTCTGACTTCATTTGTTACTTTTCATGCATTTACTGATTATTTTGAGCTATAAGACCATGAAATTGAAAATCATTTGAAATGAACTCGGAAAAGGTTCCAAGTTGGCATGGTATCATCATTTCACCCACATAGAATGTGCAAGAAAGTACAGAGGCTTACGACAAAAACTAGATGAACTTCGTGTACAAAACAGACAATCTCCTTCGAAGTATCAGGGTTTCATACGAAAACTCGTGTGTTACAAAGGGATTTCATTTTTTTGAACTTATTTGAACTCAATATTTTTTCTATGTTCAAAATGCACCATTCAAAGCCACATCATCAGTTTACAACCCTTTCCGACTTCATTTGTTATTTTTCATGCATCTACTGATTATGTTGAGCTATAAGACCATGAAATTGAAAAGCATTTGAAATGAACTCTGAAAAGGTTCCAAGTTGCCATGGTATCATCATTTCACCCACATAGCATGTGCAATAAAGTACA
>NC_041386.1:698331679-698349498 GCF_002162155.2 Triticum dicoccoides | reverse complement strand
GAACTCCATAGTTTTTCTATGTTCAAAATGCAGCATTAGTAGTCGTATCATCAATTTACAACCCTTTCCGACTTCATTTGTTATTTTTCATGCATTTACTGATTATTTTGAGCTATAAGACCATGAAATTGAAAAGCATTTGAAATGAACTCTGAAAAGGTTCCAAGTTGGCATCGTATCATCATTTCACCCACATAGAATGTGCAAGAAAGTACAGAGGCTTACGACAAAAACTAGATGAACTTCGTGTACAAAACAGACAATCTCCTTCGAAGTATCAGGGTTTCATACGGAAACTCATCTGTTACAAAGGGATTTCATTTTTTGAACTTATTTGAACTCCATAGTTTTTATATGTTCAAAATAAACCATTCAAAGCCACATCATCAATTTACAACCCTATCTGACTTCATTTGTTATTTTTCATGCATCTACTGATTATTTTGAGCTATAAGACCATGAAATAGAAAAGCATTTGAAATGAACTCTGAAAAGGTTCCAAGTTGGCATGGTATCATCATTTCACCCACGTGGCATGTGCAAGAAAGTACAGAGGCTTACGGCAAAAATTGGATGCACTTCGTGTACAAAACAGACAATCTCCTTCGAAATATCAGGGTTTCATACGGAAACTCGTCTGTTACAAAGGGATTTTATTTTTTGAACTTATTCGAACTCCATAGATTTTATATGTTCAAAATTCACCATTCAAAGCCACATCATCAATTTACAACCCTTTCTGACTTCATTTGCTACTTTTCATGCATTTACTGATTATTTTGAGCTATAAGACCATGAAATTGAAAATCATTTGAAATGAACTCGGAAAAGGTTCCAAGTTGGCATGGTATCATCATTTCACCCACATAGAATGTGCAAGAAAGTACAGAGGCTTACGAGAAAAACTTGATGCACTTCGTGTACAAAACAGACAATCTCCTTTGAAGTATCAGGGTTTCATACGAAAACTCGTGTGTTACAAAGGGATTTCATTTTTTTGAACTTATTTGAACTCAATATTTTTTCTATGTTCAAAATGCACCATTCAAAGCCACATCATCAGTTTACAACCCTTTTCGACTTCATTTGTTATTTTTCATGCATCTACTGATTATTTTGAGCTATAAGACCATGAAATTGAAAAGCATTTGAAATGAACTCTGAAAAGGTTCCAAGTTGCCATGGTATCATCATTTCACCCACATAGCATGTGCAATAAAGTACAGAGGCTTATAGCAAAAACTGGGTGCACTTCGTGTACAAAACAGACAATCTCCTTCGAAGTATTAGGGTTTCATACGAAACTCGTCTGTTACAAAGGGATTTCATTTTTTTGAACTTATTTGAACTCCATAGATTTTCTATGTTCAAAATGCACCATTCAAAGCCACATCATCAATTTACAACCCTTTTCGACTTCATTTGTTATTTTTCATGCATTTACTCATTATTTTGAGCTATAAGACCATGAAATTGAAAAGAATTTGAAATGAACTCTGAAAAGGTTCCAAGTTGGCATGGTATCATCATTTCACCCACATAGCATGTGCAAGAAAGTACAGAGGCTTAAGGCAAAAACTTGATGCACTTCGTGTACAAAACAGAAAATCTCCGTCGAAGTATCAGGGTTTCATATGGAAACTCATCTGTTACAAAGGGATTTTATTTTTTGAACTTATTTGAACTCAATAATTTTTCTATGTTAAAAATGCACCATTCAAAGCCATATCATCAATTTACAACCCTTTCTGACTTCATTTGTTATTTTTCATGCATTTACTGATTATTTTGAGCTATAAGACCATGAAATTGAAAAGCATTTGAAATGAACTCTGAAAAGGTTCCAAGTTGGCATGGTATCATCGTTTTACCCACATAGCATGTGCAAGAAAGTACAGATGCTTACGGCAAAAACTGGATGCACTTCGTGTACAAAACAGACAATCTCCTTCGAAGTATCAGGGTTTCATACGGAAACTCATCTGTTACAAAGGGATTTCAATTTTTTGAACTTATTAGAACTCCATAGTTTTTATATGTTCAAAATGCACCATTCAAAGCCGTATCATAAATTTACAACCCTTTTCGACTTCATTTGTTATTTTTCATGCATTTACTGATTATTTTGAGCTATAAGACCATGAAATTGAAAAGCATTTGAAATGAACTCTGAAAAGGTTCCAAGTTGTCATGGTATCATCATTTCACCCACATGGCATGTGCAAGAAAGTATAGAGGCTTACGGCAAAAACTGGATGCACTTCGTGTACAAAACAGACAATCTCCTTCGAAGTATCAGGGTTTCATACGGAAACTCATCTGTTACAAAGGGATTTCATTTTTTTGAACTTATTTGAACTCCATAGTTTTTCTATGTTCAAAATGAACCATTCAAAGCCGTATCATCAATTTACAACCCTTTCCGACTTCATTTGTTATTTTTCATGCATTTACTGATTATTTTGAGCTATAAGACCATGAAATTGAAAAGCATTTGAAATGAACTCTGAAAATGTTCCAAGTTGGCATGGTATCATCATTTCACCCACATGGCATGTGCAAGAAAGTATAGAGGCTTACGGCAAAACCTGGATGCACTTCGTGTACAAAAGAGATAATCTCCTTCGAAGTATCAGGGTTTCATACGGAAACTCGTCTGTTACAAAGGGATTTCATTTTTTTGAACTTATTCGAACTCCATAGATTTTCTATGTTCAAATGCACCATTAAAAGCCACATCATCAATTTACAATCCTTTCCGACTTCATTTGTTATTTTTTATGCATTTACTGATTATTTTGAGCTATAAGACCATGAAATTGAAAAGCATTTGAAATGAACTCTGAAAAGGTTTTAAGTTGGCATGGTATCATCATTTCACCCACATAGCATGTGCAAGAAAGTACAGAGGCTTATGGCAAAAACTGGATGCACTTCGTGTGCAAAACAGGCAATCTCCTTCGAAGTATGAGGGTTTCATACGGAAACTCGCCTGTTACAAAGGGATTTCATTTTTTTGAACTTATTTGAACTCCATAGTTTTTTTATGTTCAAAATGCACCATTCAAAGCAGCATCATCAATGTACAACCCTTTCCGACTTCATTTGTTATTTTTCGTGCATTTACTGATTATTTTGAGCTATAAGACCATGAAATTGAAAAGCATTTGAAATGAACTCTGAAAAGGTTCCAAGTTGGCATGGTATCATCATTTCACCCACATAGCATGTGTAAAAAAGTACAGAGGCTTACGACAAAAACTGGATGCACTTCGTGTACAAAACAGACAATCTCCTTCGAAGTATCAGGGTTTCACCCACATAGCATGTGCAACATATAGCTCTCCGGAGCATCTAATTAAACCATACATTGAAATTATGAAAAACATTTATATGCAAAAAAATGTGATCATAATCGCAACCAAGGTAACAACTGATCCAACTGCATAATCATACCAAGCCTCGGTATGAATGGCATATTTTCTAATATTTCTAATCTTCAACCGCATTGCATCCATCTTGATCTTGTGATCATCGACGACATCCGCAACATGCAACTCCAATATCATCTTCTCCTCCTCAATTTTTCTTATTTGTTCCTTCAAGTAATTGTTTTCTTCTTCAGCTAAATTTAACCTCTCGACAATAGGGTCGGTTGGAATTTCTGGTTCAACCACCTCCTAGATAAATAAAATCTATGTCATGTTGGTCGGCATAATTATCATAAACAATAAATGAACCAAATAGTTATCAAAAGATAATATATACCACATCCGAATCATAGACAAGATAAGGGTGGACGGGGGCGGATACCAAAACCATCGCACTGTATAATAACAAGAAATAATAAAAGTAAGAAAATTAGACAAGTATCTATCTGAAGTAAGAATTTTTTTCTTTCATAAAGAAGATTAGAACAAGAGGCTGACCACGGTGGTGCCGGCGACGAGATCGGCGCGGGCGATCGGCGGTGGTGAAGACGGGGACATGACGTGACGGACCGCTAAACCTAGACAAATCTCGGGGAAAATGGAGCTCGGATGTCGAGTTTCGAGAGGAGAACGATTAACTAGCATGGCTCGGACATTTCATCGAACACCTCATGTGCATAGGAGGTGAGCTAGAGCACCCAAATGCCCTCCCCTCGCCGGCGAGAAAAAACAGAGTGCTCTGCCGCGGCGATGAGTATATATAGGCAACTTATTTGTCCCGGTTCGTGGCATGAACTGGGACTAAGTCCCCCCTTCTATGAAAGTTCATGGCACGAACCGGTACCAATGGCTGTGGGCCAGGAGCGTGGACCATATGCCCCAGTTCTTGCCTAGAACCGGGACAAATGGGTCCAGATGAACCGGGACCAATGCCCACGAGGCCCTGGCCGGCCCCTTGGGCTCATGAACCGGGTCTAATGCCCCCCATTGGTCCCGGTTCATGAAGAACAGGGACTAATGGGCCGGCCAGGCCCGAACCAAAGCCCTGTTTTCTACTAGTGGAAGCTGCGATAGAGGATGTGCGGGTGGATTGGATCTACAGCTCCAGCCTCCACCAAAGGTCCAGGTGGGGCAAAACTGGTTCGATCTCTCTGATCCCCCCTGCTCATAACTGTTGGCGCACGTGAGCCTCTGATTCCCGCCCAAGACTCTGTTTCTCGCCTGAAGCCTCTGCCGCTCCTGAGGTGTCCACATTTGCCTAAGGCGGGTAGATTGGCGCACTACTAGAAAAAGGCCTACTAATGGCGCACCGGTTTTGCCTACTAATGGCGCACTATCGGTGCACCATTACTAGCACGCCATTAGTATTTTTTACTAATGGCGCACCACTGGTGCGCCATTAGTATCTGGTATACTAATGGCGCACCATGTAGTGCGCATGGCGCACCATGTAGTGCGCCATTAGTATAGCCCATGGTGCGCCATTAGTATCTGGTATACTAATGGCGCACCACATAGAAGTGCGCCATTAGTATCTGATATACTAATGGCGCACCACATAGATAGTGCGCCATTAGTAACATTGTTTTATCAATTTTTTTTTTCAAAATTTTTTCAATTTTTTTTTAAATTTTTCTTAATCTCAGTTCACTATGGCTTAATCTCAGGTCAATATGCTTAATCTCAGGTCAAATCGCACTATGTGGTCAAACTTCCTGAAAGGTCACCCATCCTCACACTACTCCAGCCCAAGCACGCTTAACTTCAAAGTTCTATCCAACCCCAACAACAGCTCACTTCACAGGCACTTGTTGATATATCTAGCATATCAATCCTGTTATACCTTGTTGATGTCTAGGACTTTGTTCATGTTCATGACTATGATGAAATTTTGAAAAATATTTCAAACTTCCCAGTCATATTACGTATCATTTTTTGAAAAAAAATTCAAAAAAAAAATTCAAAACCATTTTTTTCTGTTACTAGTGGCGCACCACATCCACATTGCGCCACTAGTAAGTTTGAAATTTTTTGAATTTTTTTGCCGCTAGATCTTGAAAGCCCCGTAACTTTTTTTCTGTTAGGTTTTTGGGGATTTTGAAAATGTTTAACGGGGTTCCCCCAGTTAAATTTGGATGTAACTTTTCGAGTAGATGATTTTTCATATAAAAAACTTTTTCATCCGAGTTCGTATGCAAAAGTTATGCCCATTTTACAAATTTCCAGAGAGATTTTGCAAATAAAGTCAAAATTCATATTTGTAAATTTTCCCAAAAACTAGAGCACATCTCACATGGGAAACTTATTTTCTTTTATTTTTTTGACATTTCCATCATTTTCTTTTATTTTTTTTAAAACTGAAAAGGCGATCCACGGAGGGGGGGTGCATTCGGTGTTGGGGCAAGTTAGTAATGGTGCACCGTGGGGTGGTGCGCCATTACTAGTTTAACTAGTAATGGCGCACCACACCCACGGTGCGCCATTACTAGTTTTGAAAAAAAAATTGATATTTTTTTTGATTTTTTTTGAAAAAAACTTTGTAATGGCGCACCAGTGGTAAGTGCACCATTACTAGTTAAAACTAGTAATGGCGCACCGAGACATGGTGCGCCATTAGTAACAATTTTTTTTTTACTTTTTTTTTCAAAACTACTAATGGCGCACGACGAATGTGGTGCGCCATTACTATATCAATTAGTAATGGCGCACTATGCAACGGTGCGCCATTAGTAACAAAAAAATTTTTATGTTTTTTTTCAAAACTACTAATGGCGCACCACACACCAGGTGCGCCATTAGTAATATATTACTAATGACGCACGGAGACATGGTGCGCCATTAGAATATAGTAATGGCGCACCACATCACAGGTGCGCCATTAGTGGCCATTCCATCTATAGCCCTTTTTGTAGTAGTGGCGCCTAGTCAACTGACTTGAATGTGATACGTCTCCAAGGTATCTATAATTTTTTATTATTCCATGCTATTATATTATCTGTTTTGGATGTTTTATATGCATTAATATGTTATTTTATATTTTTTAGGACTAATCTATTAACCTAGAGCCCAGTGCCAAAACCTGTTTTTTTTTCTTGTTTTCGAGTTTCGCAGAAAAGGAATACCAAACGGAGTCTAAACGGACTGAAACCTTCGCGATGATTTTCCTTGGACTAAAAGACAACTAGGAGTCTTAGTGATGAAGTCGGAGGAGCCACGAGGCGGCCACAAGGACGGAGGACGCGCCCCCACCCTTGTGGCCCCCTTGTGACCCTCCTGACCTAATTAATTCTTTCGCCTATATATTCACATATATCCCCAAACCAACAGAGGCATCCATGAAAACACTTCCGATGACCTATTCCGGCGTCCTGCCGGAGGGGGATTTGATCACGAAAGTCTTCTACATCAACTCTATTGCCCTTCCGATGAAGCATGAGTAGTTTACCTCAGACATACGGGTCAATAGCTAGAGGTAGATGACTTCTTCTCTCTCTTTGATTCTCAATACCATGTTCTCCTTGATGTTCTTGGAGATCCATTCGATGTATACTTTTTTACGGTGTGTTTGTCGAGATTCGATGAATTGTGAATTTATGATCAGCTTATCTATGAATATTATTTAAATCTTCTCTAAAACATTATATGCATAATTTGATATCTTTGGAATTCTCTTCGAACTATCGGTTTAGTTTGGCCAACTAGATTGTTTTTTCTTACAATGGGAGACGTGCTTAGGTTTGGGTTCAATCTTGTGGTGTCCTTTCCCAGTAACAATAGGGGCAGCAAGACATGTATTGTATTGTTGCCATCGAGGATAAAAAGATGGGGTTTTCATCATACCGCTTGATGAAAATCCTCTACATCATGTCATCTTACTTAATGCATTACTCTGTTCTTTAAACTTAATACACTAGATACATACTGGATAGTGGTCGATGTGTGGAGTAATAGTAGTAGATGCAAAATCGTTATTTAGCTAAACAATGTTCATCTTTGCGAACATGTTAGATCTTTGCATTTTGAAGCATTATCTGCTTTTCAAATCTCTTGTATATGAGATACTTGGTTTTCTTCTTGTTTTGGGTGTATCTACCTGGAAAGTAAGAAAGTAAAGCATCCCAAATGAAGTATCGTACTGAGTCAACATGGAGAGCGACAAAAAAAAAATGTTTCATGCCATTAAGAAAATGTTCCCGATACTTTTGAAACATGTTCACGCATTTCAAAAAAAAATTGTGGCTATCCTTATAACTATTTGTACAATATAAAAAATGTTTTTTGTAATTTCAAAAAAATGTATCACCTCATTAAAAGATGTTTGTCCCATTTAAATGAAATGTTTACTCCTTTAAAAAATGTTTATGACATTAAAAAAATCATGTGATTTAAGAATAAGTATGGTACCATTCAGAAAAGATAGTTAATGACTTTCATAGAAAATGCTCTAACTCTTTATTGTGTTTGCATGTTGGAACATATGTTGGTTGAATTTATGAAAAATGTTAAATGTGTCTTGAAAGATGTTCACCACGCGTATAAAAAATGTTCTGTGCCAATAAGAAAATGTTCCCGTCATTTTTGAAGAATGTTCATGCCTTTCAAAATATGCTTGTGGTACTTTCATAATTTTTTGTACAATGTAGAAAAAATTCTCATAATTAAGAAAAAGATCCTCTAAAATATGTTTGTTATATTTTTCAAAAAAAATGGCGTTTCGAAAATATGTTCATGAAATTCATAAAGTTGAGTTAAAATGTAAAAAATTATTCCTGTAATTTTAGAAAAAAATCATACCATAAAAAATGTTAGTGACTTTCATAACAAAAATTGTAACACTTAACTGTTTGTATGTTTGAAAAAAAGTTGATGGCATTTATGAATAATGTTATGTGAGTTCTAAAAAATGTTCACCATGCGTGTAAAAAATGATCAATGTGCACTAACAAATGTGCAACTTCTATTTCGTCATGCCTAACTATGCAATAGTTCTGGAAATTCATTATAACCACAACACTTGAATATTGATATAGTTTAGAACCCACACTGCAACAAGGCGACCAACATAGGAATCTTCCACGACGAGAACATGGGGAGTTTCATGGCGATGATCAATGCTTTAAGGCGCTAAGGCGAGGCAAGGCACCGAGGGGGCGCCTCACCGCCTAAGCACTAAGGCATAAGTCCAGGCAATGCCTTAGAGGGTTCTAAGCAGCAGAATAGAGTAGAATTTGGTTGGCGAGGAGGTAAAACCAATGTTGTCCTAGAGAGGAGTGGCAGAGGAGGATCTGCTCGAGAGGTGGGGAGATGCTTCAGGAGAGGACGGGTGAGGATCTCCTGGAGTGGAGGGGGAGAAGCTGCGAGGGAGTATAGGTGGGGCCTGATTGGATCTGCAGCTCCAGCCGCCACCAAAGGTCTAGGTGGGGGAAAACTGGTTCGATCTCCCTGATTCTCCCTGCTCATAACTGTTGGCGCGCAAGAGCCTCTGGTTCCTCCCTAGGACTGTGTTTCCCCCCGAAGCTCCTACCCCTGCCTGAGGCGTCTAGATTGGTTTAAGGCGGGCAGATTGGTGCCTTGGCGAACGACTTGAACGCCCAATGACCTAAGGCGGTTGCCTTAAGAATTTGTCTAAGGCAAGGCCGATGCCTTGTGACTTGTTTGTGCCATTTAAACAAAATGTATAAGCCTTTCAAAAAATGTTGATAACATTCAAGAAATAGCATAATTTAAGAAAAAGAATGGTATCATTGAGAAATAAAAGTTAATGACTTTCATAGAAAATGTTCTAACTCTTAAATATTTTTGCATGTTTTAAAATATGTTTATTACATTTAAAGTATGGTACCAAAAATGTTTCGTGCGATTACGAAAATGTTACCGACATTTTTGTAAAATGATCATTCCTTTCCAAATATGTTTATGACACTTCTAGAATTTCTTGTATAATGTAAGGAAAATATTTCTCATTATAAAAAATCTATCGACTCATGCAAAAAAATGCTAGTGACATTTAAATAAAAATTTACGAGTTTCAAAAATATGTTCATGTCATTCACAAAATTGTTTTAAACTGTACAAAAATGTACGTGTAATTTAAGAGAAAAATCGTACCATTTAAAAAAAGGTTAGTGACTTTCATAACAGAAATTCTAACACCTACCTATGTTTTCACGTTTGAAAACATGTTGATGGCATTTATGAATACTGTTAAATGTGTTTAAAAACTGTTCATCATGCGAATAAAAAATGATCAATGTGCATTTGACAAATGTTCAACATGTATTAAGTCATGCCTAAATATAATACTGGAGTATCGATATAACTTAGGACCCTCAGTGCAACAAGGTGATCGACATGGGAATCATCCATGACAAGGACATGGGGAGTTTCAATGCCCATAACCAATGTTTTAAGGCAGTAAGGCGAGGCAAGGCGCCAGGAGGAGCCTCAAAGCCTAAGTGCTAAGTTATAAGGAAAGGCGGGCACTTAGAGGGTTCTAAGAATAGAGTAAAATTTGGTAGGCGGAGGAGGTCAAATGAATACTATAATGGAGAAGGAACCGAGAAGGATTTGCAAGAGAAGGGTAGAAGGTTCAGGGGAGGAGGGGGAAGAGGATCTGCTGGAGAGGGGGGGGGGGATCCGACTGAGAGGAGGGGGAGAAGCTGCAAGAGAGGATGTGCGCGTGGATTGGATCTGCAGCTCCAGCTGCCACAAAGGTCCACGTGGGGCAAAACGGGTTCGATCTCTTTGATCCCCCTGCTCATAAATGTTGGTGTGCGTGAGCCTCTGGTTCCCGCCCAAGAATCTGTTTCTCGCCTGAAGCCTCTGCCGCCGCCTAAGGCGTCCAAATTTGCCTAAGGCGGGCAGATTGGCGCCTAGGCAACTGACTTGAACGCCTAATGACCTAAGGCGGAAGCCTGAAGCATGTGTCTAAGGCATGGCCGATGCGTTGTGATGTGAACTGACGCCTAAGCGTTGCCTAGGCGACGCCATAAAAACAATGGACATGACACCAGCCACATAATATCTCTATGTTTCTAAACTTTCAAATAGGGTGGTTAGTATAACAATATGTTTCTAAACATTCAAATAAGCCTTTTTATAACTGTTTGTACAATATAAAAACTGTGTTCGCATAATTTCAAAGAAATGTATCGTCTCATTCAAAAAATGTTCATGCTATTTAAATAAAATGTTTACACCATTCAAATGATGTTAATGTTGTTTAAAAATATCATATGATTTAAGAATAAGTATGCTACCATTTGAAAAAGTTAGTTAATGACTTTCACAGAAAATGTTCTAACTCTTAACCGTGTTTGCATGTTTGAAAATATGTTGATTGAATTTATGAAAATGTTAAATGTGTGTCAAAATTTGTTCACCGCGCGTATAAAGATTGTTTCGTGCCATTATGAAAATGTTCCTGACATTTCTGTAGAATGTTCATGCCTTTCACAATATATTCATGACACATTTATATTTTTTTGTACAATGTAAAAAAATTCTCATATTTCCAAAAAAATATCTCACTGATTAAAAAAAGTTTGTGACATTTTAGTAAAAACATTCATGTTTCGAAAATGTGCTTTTGACATTCATAAAACTGTTTTAAAATGTAAACACATGTTTGTGTAATTAAAGAAAAAACAAACCATTAAAAAAGGTTAGTGACTTTCATAACCAAAAATCTAACACTTAACTATGTTTGCATGTTTGAAAAATGGTTGATGGCATTTATGAATAATGTTAAGCGCTTTCTAAAAAATGTTTACCGTGTGCATAAAAAATGATCAATGTGCTTTTGACAAATGTTCAACATGTATTAAGTCATTCCTAACTGTGCCATAGTTCTGGAATTCATCATAACCACAATACTCGAATATTGATACAGTTTAGAACTATCACTTCAACAAGGTGATGAACATTATATAGGAATTATCCATGACATAAGCATGTGGAGTTTCAATGGCCATGAAGAATCTTTTAAGGCGGTAAGGAGACCCAAGGCACTGAGGGGGCGCCTCACCGCCTAAGAACTAAGGCATAAGTCAAGGTGATGCCTTAGAGGGTTCTAAGTAGCAGAATAGAGTAGAATTTGGTGGGGGGAGGAGGTACAACCAATGGTATCTTGAAGAGGAGGAGTCGAGGAGGATGTGCTCGAGAGGAGGGGAGAAGTTTCACGAGAGGAGGGGGAGAGGCTCTGCTAGAGTGAAGCGGGGGATCGGCCTCAGAGGAGGGGGAGAAGCTACGAGAGAGGATGTGGGCGTGGATTGGATATGCAGCTCCAACCGCCACCAATGGTCCAGGTGTGGGAAAGATGGTTTATTCTCTTTGATTCCCCCGTTCATAACTGTTGGCCCACGAGAGGCTCTGGTTCCCGCCAAGGACTCTGTTTCCCGTCTGAAGCCCCTACCCCCGCATGAGGCGTCCATATGTGCCTAAGGCGGGAAGATTGGCGCCTAGGTGGATGACTTGAACGCCCAATGACCTAAGGCGGACGCCTTAAGCATGTGTCTAAGGCAATGCCGACGCCTTGTGATCTCGGCGTGCCGTGACTCCTAAGTGTCGCCCAGGCGACGCCTTAGGGACGCCATAAAAACAATGGCCGTAACACCAGCCACAGAACTTCTCTATGTTTGTAACTTTCAAGTAGGATGGTTTGTATAAGAATGTTTAGGTGGACTAAATGTTGAATGGAATCCTATATCCTATATACTCCCTCCGTCCGGAAATACTTGTAATCAAAATGAACAAAAGGGAATGTATCTAGATGTATTTTAGTTCTAGATACATCCATTTTTGTCCATTTTGATGACAAGTATTTTCGGACGGAGGGAGTACCTAAGAGATTCATCCCCACTAACCTATTTATCTAAACATGCGGGCTATCCACGTCATCAATCATGCCAAGCAGTAAAATTTGTTCCCACGTTTGCCCGTGTCAGCAAACGTCGAGAGGAAAAAAATGTCACGCCCGGTTCCGCCGCAGCCGCAGCCCATTCGCTTCCCCTTACCCCCTTCGTAACCGACGAGTAAATCGAATCTAATATACCATCGCATCCACAGTAGTACTCCCCTTCCCTTGACCCTCCTCGGAAGTGACCCGACGAGGCACATCCAGGCATGCCATCTATTGTGACCCCGGTGAACCGCCCGCGATCCGAGGAACGTCGCCCTGACTCCGCTACCCCGTGTCCCCTCCCCATTGGCGCCGCCACGTCTGACCTTGGCGAGTCACCCCGCAACCCTCGGCGCGCGATGCCGGTCCAACGACTTTGCCTAATTGCTGTTCAGGGGGATGCCACTCTCGTGGGCGCCCCGTGATCACTGCAGGTCAACTTATACTCGCACTCCATTGCTGGTAAATCAAGACACACGTGCTCCGTCGTCGACCAGAGATCCTGGTGAGCCCCAAGTGCCACCGTCAGTGTCCTCCCTCAACAAAAGCTGCACCAAAGGTCCGATCTCCCCTTCTTCTCTATCTCCCCGGATCTGAGTATTTTTTTAGTTAGCTTGGGTTGCAAGATCTGATTCGTGTGTGGTAGGATGATCTTTTAGAAGAAAGCTCTATTCCAAAATCCAGCCACTTACTCCGCGGCAGCATGTCCGGTCTTGAGTTCTGCCGGCAAGCATTTGTCAGGGAGGCATCACAGATTCATTCTCACCTCTCCATTCCGGTTGGTTTTGATTTGAAGCACTAGATGGTGATATTTTTCTTTATTATTCTTGATTGAAGAAATAAACAAATGAAACCTACCATTTACAACCTGCAACAACAATCCTGCATCTCTCTCTATATATCTCACTTACATACACATTGATTGCGTTGCAGAATCATATCATATGTGATTTTGTTGTTTACTTTCAGCAGTATTATTCCATTGCGATGAAATGAGACCGATCTAATACCAGACTGGAATCAATGTGTGACGGATATTGTCGTTCTTCTACTACAGGGTTCACAGCCTAACGATTTTTATCGCTCCTAGGTAGTCCGGAGTCTCCTGTTGACAATCACATGAGGCAATGGGCTCTAATTATTATGATTAGTTCAGTATTTTACACGGACCCGAACACGAGGGAGTTCATGAGACTTCTGGTAATTTTTATATTACCACATTATCATATTAGCTTCCAATCAATTTGACTACATGTTTTGTCACATTAGTAAACCATCCACGTTCCTTTTGCAGAAAGAGCAGCACCAAAAGGCAGCCGAAAGCGACGAGTTGTCACAGTCGTCGATGAGGCCCAAGTGGGACACCCCATTCAACCGGGCCCTGAACATACTGAAAAAGGTCCCGGTGGACAAGTCACCGTCCTATGGACGTGTGCACGGCGTCGGAGATGGCGCCTCGTGGAAGACGTGCTACCTTGAGGAGCCAGAGGAAAGAAGGAAGAGATGGTTGGTCATCACTCAGGAGAGCATCGACGAGAAGGTCGCGATTGCGGTCAATAAGACCAAAGCTGAGACCAAAGAAGAGTTGGTCAGGGTAGTCAATGCAGCGCTCACTAACATGATGGCCAGCTTGTGGGCAATTTTCAATTGGTTGAAGAGCAATCCAAATCCATGGCCAGAGGACTTTCCCCTTCCCAGCTTTGTGGGGAGCAATTCGGTGACCACCACATCAACAACACCTGCCCAAGCAACCGCAAAAGTTCCCGTTCCTATTCATAGCAGCCCGACCTCCATCTCTGGCATGCTCGACGGGCCTTCGTCGCTGGGTGAGCTCGACGCCCTTATGGTAATTACGCGTCATACCCTTTTCACCAGCATATCTATAGTCTTCCGTTTCAGTTGCCTTTCAGATGTTTGACGTCGCAGACATGTCTCCTTCGTAGGCCGACGACACCCCGTGCACCCTACTCTACGACATCAAGGGCGAGAAGGTGGCTGTGGGAAAGGCAACCATCGTGAAGCCGAAGGACCGCATGTTCCACAACCGAGAGATGCCCGATGGTGTCTTCAAGGTTAACGTGGCCAATGTCTTAGCGGGCTTTGAGGATTTTCCTCCTCTGATACCAGTCGATGACGACAACGAGACTCCTAAGATGATTGGCGCATGAAAGAACTGGTTCTTGCCTTGGCCGAAGTCTCTTCTTCGTCTCGAGGCGCCCAGTATCACGCCAATGCCACCTTCTCAAGAAGGTATGAACACCACCCCACCTACCAAATTACCTGCACCTGTCGTGGCGGATGATGGTAGCGTACGACGCGAGGGAGAGCCTCCATTAGTGCCAGATCATGTCGCCCCCACCGTCGAAGAAGAAAATGTTGATGATGACATGGAGGATGATGATGATGACCCGAACAAGTATTTCAATACCGCCTATGATGGATTGATGGCTCAGACGCCGAAGACTCAGGCTATGAGCGTGGAGATGATGACTTGATGCTGTCTGATTTGCCGAAGCAGGAACGTCCTAAGGCGGAATGCAAAAAAGTCTCTCTTCAAGCCATCCTCGCAGGAGATGCCTTCAGATGCCGTCTCTACCCTGCAACCCCCCGAGGCCCGTCCACTGTTTAGCCCGACGACACTGGTGGTGGTGGTTAGGGAAGGTATGGTGGGCTCACTACCGCCACCCACCAAGAAGCAAAGGAAGAGACCGCCCAGGAAAGGCCCTAAACGTGCCATAGGTGCTTCATGTAGCCAGCCGCCTATGAACCCCCGGGTGGTAGACAGAATACCTGTCGAAGGTAAGACGCGTTTCCATGTTGTCGGCGAGCCGATCCTACCCGCCAAAGCGCTAGATCACATACTAACAATGATCTAAAGAGACTCCATGAAGATGTGCTGGCCAGAGAGAAAAGCCTTCTGATCATGAAAGATCCAGGATACCCGCTTTACGTAGCTCAGGTGCCGGGTGGAAAGTTGTACATTGATACCTGGCCCGCGAATCAGTTCATCCTGCGATTTGACTACATCTACAACATGTTCCACATGACCAAGCTGGATTTTCAGTTCATCCGCATGTATGCGCTGTATCTCAACTGCTTCATCGGGATGGAGAGCATAAAATAAATCTGCGTCGCGGACCCATACTATATGCACGAGAGCTTCTTGGAAGTTTGCAAAGAGCATCGTGACTATGCGAGAAACTACCTCGGCGAATTGTTGATCGCTAATAAGGACAAGGAAGCGATTCTCCTGCCTTATCATCCCTCGTAAGTCATCCTCGCATATCCTTTCGTACGTGTTAATCATTCCTTTCCAAGCACGGGGGCTAATTTGAGGTGTACTTAATTTGCGCAGCGGGGGCGGCGCCATCCTCATCGTTCTGTACCCGGAATACTCCCATGCTATGTACTTGGACTCATCGAAGAACCTCAAGAAAAAGGATTACACGCACATAAAGAGTGTCCTCGATAGTGCCCTGTTAACCTTCAGCCTGTTTGGTGGATATATCAAAGTGAAAACACACAGGAAGACCAGGCTGGTTTTCCGCCATAAGACCGACTTCTGGTGCATCCAGCAACCGCACAACAGTAGGGCTGATGGATTTTACCTCATGCATCACCTGATGGAGTACAGAAGGGATAATCAACGCCTTCGCATGTCAGCTACTATCGAAGATGTCGAGATTGTCAGGAAAGACATCGGATCACCGAATCCGAGCTGAGTTTTATCACGTACATTGTGAACTTGCCCAAGTGATCATGAAGCAAGTCCTCGAAGAAACGGGGATGTTCTACCATGGGCCAATCACCCGGGTTGATGTCCGAGCACTGCTAGTCGCTCAGCGTCTGGACCTGAAGCCTTTCACGAAGCTCGGGTGCTTCCTCCCTGACTATGAAGATTGGAACGCTGACATGGAGGACTGATTGTCAATGACAATGTGATGTAACTAAACCATGGTCCTGAACTAGCGTGCCTTATCACTACTATCTTTCTATGGCAAAACTTTGAAATTATGCACAGCGAAACTATGTGATGTAACTAAACCGTGGTCCTGAACTAGCGTAGATCGCTCTAGTTAATTAGTTTGGGTACTTCATCATTTATTTTTACTATTGGTTGCTTTTTTTGCTAATCATGCCTCTTTTTTTCTTAAGTACATTATGTTGCATATTACCGTTCAAATCACCAACTCACGATGCAGGTACCTAGATCAGGGATGGCGAAGGACTACTACGTCGTGTACATTGGGAGGGTTCCAGGAGTCTACGACCACTGGCCAGCCGCTCAGGCCCAGGTGCACAGGTACCCAGGTGCTAGCCTCAGAGGGTTCGGCACCAGAGTCAAAGTGGAAAGTAGTTACTTGAGGTGGACACTCCAGCATGAGCAGGGGTGGGACCGCCGGTACTATATAGTCGTGCTCTTCCTCATGCTGATCGCTCTTCTGTTCTACATCATGTTGTAGATAGAGATGATGAAACTTGTGGGTGTGCCATGACCATGCAGTTGCACTTATTCGAGACATGACATGATCACACTTATGTATTGCTATTTTTGAGATGTGATGATATTTGTGTTGAATGATGATGATGATGATGGTTTGTCCAGACTACTGTATGTCTACGATATGTGAGAATAGTGTATGTTTAATATGATGTGATGAAACTATTGTATAGAGTCTGTATAAATACATCACAAATACATACAGGATGCAAATCTGTGAAAGCAGAAATATTAGCAGTAGCGCTGGGAAATACTTACCAGTAGCGCTGGCTTAGCAGCAGCGCGTCATATGAATAAGCGCTATAGATAGCTATCAGTAGCGCTTGACAGGGAAGCGCTACTGCTAACAATACTTACCAGTAGCGCTAGTTATCAGTAGCACTTGACAGGGAAGCACTATTGCTAACAATACTTACCAGTAGCGCTGCCATACCAGCGTACTACTAGGGTTTAGCTGTAGCGCGATAGCAGTAGCGCTGGACCCGGCACTACATCTATGCATATTTCAAGCGCTACTACTAGGGTTTTCCCTAGTAGTGTTCTAACAGACAACCAAGTTGTATTGTATTGTATTATTATGAGAAAAAACTTAGCAAACTATATGTTTATTCTTTTCATGTTAGTGATGAACCCTAATTAAGCAAACATGGACATGCTCTACAATATAGTTAATTTTGATGACTTTTCATTGTACCATCAATCAAATGTTTAAAATAATATATTTGTGTTTACTTTCATGGTTTCATTATTTCTCACTCCAAACATAAATCATTCTTGCAATACTATAAATTCCTGCAGCAATGCGCGGGGTATCATCTAGTTTTTTATATGCTTATTCCTGGATAACTAATGATATCCATATGATAGAGAACCAAATCATGTAATTCAACTCCCAATTTCAGGCCTATGGTATGAGCAATGGCCCACAACAACTCAAACCAAAATAGACACTAGTCAAATCTAACCATTTTAGATAGATAGATAGATA
>NC_041386.1:698330526-698331388 GCF_002162155.2 Triticum dicoccoides | reverse complement strand
GAGAGAGAGAGAGAGAGAGAGAGAGAGACTAGTCAAATCTAACCATTTTATCTCACATAACAAGAAATGTTGATATCTTATTAAGGGCATTATCGCCACTAGATTTCCACATTTAACTCACATTACAGACACTAAAATTAAGAATTTTAATTCAACTACTAGTAATTAGTATACACAGGGCCTCACATCTAATTATGCATCCTACTCCAGCAATACCAATACAAATGTTGCCGATTTTCTCAGTACCTAGTGTAGAGTATGTCGTTGTTCCACTACGATTTCATTATGCAGGACTAGTCCTGGTCCTGCATGCACACCCCGTACTTGAAATAGTTGGACTTGCTGGTGCTCAGACTGTTGCTAAACTTGTGCTCGATGTTGTGTTCATAGGCATAAATATTTCCAAGAATTATTGTGACTTCACGGAAATAAATACTGTGTTATACTGGTTACAATGGATCTGATACAACTGATGACAAGAACAATGTACCATTTAGATACATTAAAACTAATCACTCTAGGAGCCGACCCGAGCTAGCACTGGGTGTCTCCACCTGGTGGCCACCAGAACCACCTTGAAGGGGCCCGAGTGGCAGTCCCCGTGCATGTGACGCTGCTTGTCGCCGGCAGCACAGAGCACGACCCCTTTGTAGATGACATACTTGCTATCGACAAAATCCGGAGGAATTATCACGCCGCAGAGGATGCCGGTGACATGGGCGAACAGCAGGAGCATGGCCAGATCCCGGTTGATGATGAGGATGCGTCCGTGGAGGCACCCGAGCAAGGTCCACTGATCGAGCATGTGCCCGAAGCGTTGGGAGAAGCGCTCGCGAGGCATCCAGTTGGGGGCATCGAGGAG
>NC_041386.1:698326724-698330278 GCF_002162155.2 Triticum dicoccoides | reverse complement strand
AACAGCAGCTCTCCACTGCGCATCTGGAAGACGCCGAGGATGGGCGGCCTCCTGTGTTGGGTGCAGACCTGACGGAGGAAGGCGTGGTCCGTTGCGAGGCAGCCCCGGTGCCCGAAGACGGCGGAGGCCCGGACGAGCGAGGGCAGTGAGGGGAGGTGGACGAGGATCTCGCTGATAAGGTCCTTGTCTTCCAGCGGCCCCACCGTCTGCGGTTGGCCGGTGCAGAGAGCCATCTCACCGCCGCCGCTGCCCTCGTGACTCATGTGGGAAAAAATAGAAATGAGTACAGCGGAGGCTGTGTGTTACTGTAGGATACGTAAGAAGGAAGGAATGCATAGGTTGGGCCTATAGAGAAATGCTCACTCGCTGATTCTGCTGCCTTTCATTATTGGGGCGGCCTTTCATTATTCTTGAAAACATTAGAAGTTTCTTAAATGCTGGTGGTGTCTAACGGAAATATGTTCCATTGATGGACTCCTGTATCATTTTTTATGTACACATGATTTTCCAATAGTGGCATAATTGTAGATAGTTGTAAAGCCATGTCAAGTACGGTAATAACATTAATCAAATGAATATTTACTCTCTCACTAAAAACTGAATGTGAATTATTTATCTAATCCAAGCAAAGAAAATGAAAATCAAAGGATACATCCATGGCATCAAATACTCATGACAAAGTTAGTCATACGAAAGAAAATAAATCAGAATACAGTGGTATACCTCTATTGCAAAGAAGGCATGCAACCCCAAAGTATTCATTGTGCCCTGCTATAACCTCGCACTAACAACTGCACCAACAGAGCAAGAACAATACCATGCAGAAAAGGGCTTGCTATGGTTGAACAAATTTAGTGAAATAAGAAGTTCCATGCAAATACAACCGGAGAAATTGAGTTAAGTACACAAGTAATCTACCCAGCAAGATCTACAACAGTACAATTAGTGTTAGATCCTAAATATGGTATATCAATGATAACAAAATTAATCCCTCATAAAGGGATTGTAATCAGTTGCCAAAAATAACCTATCTAATTACGTTGATAAAAAAAAGATACAATACCGCCAACTGTGGTGCAGAAATATATGTAATGAAAGTAAAGTTAGAATACAACGGATGAACTTATTCTAATAGACCCCCAAATGAATGGCTGCGACCGAGACAAAGAACTAATTATAAACATGTTGTGTGGTTCAATTTTGTGTGGACAAACGATTCTTCAGTTTAATGTGTACAACAATCAGGAGTATCATAAGAACACTAATCAAATGTTTGTTTTTCCTGTAAATGAACATTTCACACTAAAAATTGAAAGCGTATTTTTTGATATATATCAACCAGATGAAATGAATAGATATACATCCACGGAAAAACCATACCGTGTAAGTAGAATAAAAACTATTGAAAATGAAATATATATATAAGAAAATCGGTCGTGCAATTGCAAATACACCACAATACTGTATCATATCTGTATTGCAAGGAATGGATGCAACCCCAAAATATTCATGGTGCCCGCTATACCCCCGCATCAACAGAGAAAGAACGATAGCAGATAGAGGGCAATTTGCAATTGAATAAATTTAGTGAGATAAATTCTAAGAAAAGTCAACCAGAAAAGATGTGTGAGTCAAGCAAGCTATCTAGCCCTCAAGATATAGAATAGTACCACTTAGAGCTAGTGGAAAAAATCGATCCAGGAATTAATCAATGGAACATATTTGCCTTCGACACTATGAGCATTTAAGAACCTTCCAATGTAATCAGCAATAATGAAAGGCCAAAGATATTTATCCTTTAGTTTTTTGCACATTTAGTTGAAACAATCACCATGTTCGTTTTAATATTGCTAGCCTGTGCAGGGATTGAAGTCGGCTGGCAAAAAAATCTAGTTACTTGCACTGCTCGAAATGAGTAAAATAATAATACCTAACAATGTGTTGTATAACTATATCTAATGATAGAGATATTAGAATACATGAACTTGTTTTGATAGACCCCCCACAAGACACGGTTCTTGTTAGTACCTATACATGACAAGTATCTATAAGCCCATGTAACATCAAAACAAAGTTTATTTCCTTTCTCGCTGGGCCCATTTTCTGCTAGAAAAAAAAAGAACGATTGACAAACACCATAGATGCACATGAAAATTAACTAAGGCTACACATATTTTTCTTTGTTATAGAAGGGATTCTGCCTTTCATCATGTTTCGAAAACAAAATACATGACAAACACGGAAATAAGTTATGTGAACTCTGTATTTCATTCATCATCGTACATATTATAAGTACATCAATGATACATGCTCCCATGAGAGTTTGTCTTTTTTGCCTTCTTGCGACTATGCTTAAGGAGTATCTGACTTGGAGAGCTTGTGTGTAGTCCGCCGATTCTCGGCGCTTTGCTTTTGCAATGCATCCGGTTAATTACATCTGTAGGTCGAGCATACGGAAAACCTCCGATTAAGCTGCGCGCGGCCGTGGGTATGCCATTTGCTAAGACACATGGAAGATGTAGGGGAGAAAAGTTATAGATCATGGTGATGCGTAGGTGCGGGTGACTTCGTTTTGCCTGGACCAGTCACAATACGCCATCGTCATGTCAGTATTTGGAACGGAAATTGTTGATGAAGATGGTGACTTTCGCCTCGTCGGTGCCCAGTCATGTACCCATGAATTCATCGAACATGGACGTTTGTGTTGATTTTGCCTTGTCGGTGCCCAGCAACAAAGTGTCTCATCTTGTTCAGGATTATGACATGTTGATGCAATACGGGGACACGGCCTCGTCGGCGCTCTGCCATAAATTTGTCTAATCTCGTTGGCACTAGACATGTGATGATCACGATCTACCATGGGACTGGTGTAGATTTTTGGAACAAACACATCAACGCCCGCCATGGGGATTGTAGAGTTTTGGGACAAACACACCAACACCCGTGATGAAACCGGTGTAGGATTTGCTTTGGTAGAACAAGTCGTTTGCTCGTTAGTACCCGGCCATTGTACTGATGTAGTCCCTTCTTCTCGTCAGTGTAAAGTAGGGTCTAGTATATTGTCCTTGTACACTTATTATATACATATGTAATTGTAATTGTGATCATCTATATATTGAGACGTGAGGCTGGATGTCAACCACCCACGCAAAACCCTAAACCCTCCGTTTCAACTTGGTATCAGCCAGATCGAGCCGCTGCCGCAAGTCCCTCGCGCCGCCGCCCAATCCTCTCTCCGCGTAGCCGCCGCTTCCGATCGCTGCTGCTTCACATATGAGAATCCATCCAGCTACTTGCTAGCTAGCTAGCTAGCTTTGCCGTACGCTGCCACCGGTTCCGGTCGCTGCTGCCGCGCGTGCCTTCTTCCGCGCCGCTGCTGCGTCATGCTCCGCTGCCGCCACGCGCTGCTCCATCCGCGTCGCTGCTGCGATGTCATCCTCCGCTATGTCCACCGGCCAGACTGCCGGCGCCCTTGTCTTTTCCCCGTCGCCATGATCCCCGCCGTGCTGGCCGTCCCGACGATCTCTGTCCGCCTTGGTCTCCACAACTTCATG
>NC_041386.1:698325224-698326411 GCF_002162155.2 Triticum dicoccoides | reverse complement strand
GGGGATCACCAGCATCGTTCTTGCCGGTGCGAACCTCCATAGACACCTCGATGGCACCAAGGCGGCACCGGCCAAAACACTCGTTGTCGGCACCGGCGATGCTGCCAGTACCGTCATCAACCCGGAGTACCACCAATGGTGGGTTCAAGATCAGCGCGTCAAGGGGCTTCTTCTCACCTCCATGGATGAGGATATTGCATGCCAACTCATTGGATGCGAGTCGGCGCATGCGGTGTGGACAGTCGTCGCCGCCATGTTCGGCGCCCAGAGCCGCGACAATGTCCGCCACATCCGGCGGCAACTTCAGTCGCTGAGGAAGGACGATCTATCCACCGTAGAATACATGCACGAGATGAAGGCCCTGGCCGACACTATGGCCGCCGCCGGCTCTCCAATCCATGATGATGAGCTTATCGATCACATCCTCACCGGCCTTGGCTCCGCCTACAACTCCATGACCGCCTCCTTGGGCGTGAGTAATGCACCCATGCCCTACTCTAGTTTTTACTCATTGGTTCTATCCTTCAAGGCGCTGCAAGCACAGCAGAGTGCGGTGGAGGAGTGGTCTCCCTCTGCGAATGTCGTGACCTGTTCGGGTTCGTACGACGCGAGCGGACGCGTGCCCTACTCCGATCCCTATCCCTCCCAAGGAGGGGGGGCGCCCGGCTGATGGACATGGCCAGCCAGGGCAGAGCCGCCAGGGCGGTAATGGCGGCAACACCGGTGACCGTGACCGCAACGCTGGTTATGCCGGCAATGGCCGGCAAGGTGGAGGGGGAAACACCAGAAACAACGGTGGAGGAGGCGGGCATCGCAATCGCTGGCGTCCCCGGTGCCAAATTTGCAAGAACTGGGGCCATGAAGCCGACGACTGCCGCAAGTGCTATGATCAGGATCACAACTCCCGCTCCGCCAACTCGGCCTCCACCAACACCGTCGACTTTCCTTGGGTGCTGGATACCGGGGCTACGGATCACTTGACTAATGATCTTGAGCACCTCCAGGTTCACGAGCGCTATGACGGCAAGGAACAGGTTCAAGTGGCCAATGGTGCAGGTTTGTCTATTTCCCACATTGGTCATTCGCGTTTACCCGGTTCATCTCTTAAACTGTGTAACGTCCTTCATGTTCCACACATCAGCCAACATATTCTCTCTGTTTATCATCTTATTTGTGATAATGACGTG
>NC_041386.1:698312690-698324876 GCF_002162155.2 Triticum dicoccoides | reverse complement strand
CCATTCGCTCATGCGTCATTTTCATCGTCTCGCCGTGCCTCCTCTGGTGTTCGAGTTTCGTCATCGCAATGGCATCAACGTCTTGGTCATCCTAAAAATAATGTCGTCACTTCCATTGTTCGGAGTCATGAACTTTCGTGTTCTAGTTCAAATAATTCATCGTTAGTTTGTGATGCCTGTCAGCATGCTACGAGTCATCAACTACCTTATTCTACTTCGTTTCATATCACTAATGTGCCTCTTAAATTAATACATTGAGATGTTTGGGGTCCCGCTCTTGCTTCGTCGGGAGGGTACAAGTATTATGTTAGTTTTATTGATGACTACACGCGCTTCACCTGGATTTATTTGCTTAAACACAAGTCTAATGTTGAGCAAGTTTTCTACAACTTTCTGGCTCATGTCGAACGCCTTCTGGATTATAAAATTAAGGTCGTTCAATCCGACTGGGGTGGTGAATACCACAAACTCCATCACTACTTTCAACGCACGGGCATATCTCACCGAGTGTCATGTCCACATACCTCTCAGCAGAACGGTATTGCCAAGCGCAAACACCGACATTTGGTCAAGACCGGCCTTGCCTTGCTTGCGCACTCGTCTCTTCCACTTCGGTTTTGGGATGAGGTTTTTCTTACGACATGTTACCTCATCAACCGTATGCCCACTCCGGTTCTCAATAAGGACACACCTCTGTTCTGCCTGTTTCATGTTCAGCCCAACTACTCCTCCCTTCGGATTTTTTGGTGTGCTTGCTGGCCTAGTCTCCGCAATTACAATGCTCACAAGCTTGAGTTCCGTTCCCATATGTGTGTCTTTCTTGGCTATAGTCCTTTGCATAAGGGCTATAAGTGTCTTGACCGTACCTCCGGTCGGATATACATCTCTCGTGATGTTGTTTTTGACGAGACTGTATTTCCTTACTCCCAACCCGGTGTCTTGGTTGATCCGGCTTCTCTTGAACATGCCCTCACTTTTTCCTCTGATGAACCGGTTCTGGATGTCCATGTGCGTAAATATGACTTGTCCTATTTGTCACCTAACTTGTCCTCTGCAGGTGCTATTGCTTTGAGTTTCCCTCAGGTACATGTTGCTGCTCCGCCACCTCCTGATGAGCCCGACTTGCATGCTCAGGACGTGCCTGTCTCGCCGCCCGAGGAAGGCGCGGCTGCCTCGCCAGATGGCACGACCGCGGATGTGGCTGGGTCGCCACCCTCGCCCAGTGCGTCGCCTGGGCCACCACTTTCGCCTGGACCGGTCCAGCCAACCGTCGTCTCTCGGCCTGTGCCACATCTTGCAGAGGTCTCCTCAGCCGTGACACCCTTGGCCAAGCCCTCGTCGCCGCCATTCTCGTACCGGCGATGCAGCTCCGGTGCACGCTATGGTTACACGCCATCATGACCATACGCGTAAGGAGAAGTCTTAAATTGATGGCACGATTCGGTATGACTCTCGCCGCCGTGCCTTCTTCGCTGCGCCAGTTACCCATCGTGCTGCTCTGGGTGAACCTACCTGGCGTGCCGCCATCTCCAAGGAGTTTGCTTCTCTCGTCACACTAACACCTGGGTGTTGGTGCCTCGGCCACCTGGTGTTAATATTGTGAGCTGCAAGTGGATTTTCAAAAACCAAGCATCGTCCGGATGGGTCTGTTGATAAGCACAAAGCTCGTCTTGTTGCTTGCGGTTTCACTCAACAGCATGGGATTGACTATGGAGATACTTTTAGCCCGGTGGTAAAGCCTGTCGCAGTTCACTTGGTTCTGTCTCTTACTGTGTCTCGTGGTTGGAGCCTCCGACAGATTGATGTGAGCAATGCCTTTTTACATGGGTTCTTGGCTAAAGATGTGTATATGCAGCAGCCACCCGGGTTCGAGGATGCCATGTATCCCTCTCATGTCTGCAAACTTCAGCGGTCTATTTATGGTCTCAAGCATCCGCCCCCTGCCTGGTATGCTCGCTTGAGTCAGCGCCTTTCGCAGCTCGGTTTTGTTGCCTTCCAATCAGATGCATCTCTGTTCATCTTCTCTCAGGGTGCTATACAGATATACATGCTGGTGTATGTTGATGATATTGTGATTGCTGGCTCTACCCCCGCCGTGGTGGATCGTTTTGTGCAGTCGTTGTCTGCTAGCTTTCCCATCAAAGATTTGGGTCGCCTCGAGTACTTTCTTGGTTTGGAAGCGTCCTTTCATTCAGGGGGCATGACATTGACGCAGAAAAAGTATGCTTTGGACCTTCTTCATCGCGTCAACATGGAGAACTGCAAGGCCACTTCCACTCAGCTTGCTACATCCGAGAGTCTCCCACATCATATTGGTGCACTACTGGGTAGAGATGACTCCTTTCGGTATCGCAGTGTGGTTGGAGCACTTCAGTATTCGACCCTCACTCGTCTTGATATCTCCTTCGCAGTGAACAAAGTGTGTTAGTTCCTGTCTCAGCCAACGGAGGATCATTGGGAAGTAGTCAAGCATGACTCCTTTCGGTATCGCAGTGTGGTTGGAGCACTTCAATATTCGACCCTCACTCGTCCTGATATCTCCTTCGCAGTGAACAAAGTGTGTCAGTTCCTGTCTCAGCCAACAGAGGATCATTGGGAAGTTGTCAATCGTATTCTGAGATATGTCAAAGGTATTCGTAAGTCCAGATTTACATGACTGAGTTTATTCACCGATGCAGACTGGGCAGGCTGTGTTGATGATAGGTGCTCTAATGGTGGTTTTGCTATATTTGTTGGACCCAATACTGTATCTTGGAGCTCGAAGAAGCAACCCACAGTCTCGAGGTCAAGCACCGAGGGAGAGTATAAGGCATTGGCCAATGGCACGGCTGAAGCCATTTGGATAGACTCAGTTCTCACAGAACTTGGAGTCCCACGGCAGCGTACTCCTATATTGTGGTGTGATAACTTAGGGGCAACCTACCTGGCGGCGAATCCAGTGTTTCATGCTCGGACTAAACACATTGAGATTGATTTCCATCTTATGAGAGAATGAGTAGCTGCTTGTGAACTGGAAGTCGAGTTTATTTCTACAGATGATCAGTTAGCGGATGTATTTACTAAACCCGCTACTAGACAAATGCTAGATCGCTTTAGAACCAATCTGAATCTTGTATGTAGTTCAGATTGAGGGGGCATGTAAAGTAGGGTCTAGTATATTGTCCTTGTAGACGTATTTGTATACGTATGTAATTGTACTCCCTCCGTTTCTTTTTAGTTCGCATATAAGATTTGGTCAAAGTCAAACTTCATAAACTTTGACTAACTTTATAGAACAAAGTATGAACATTCACAATGTGAAGTCGACATTATTAGATGCGTCATGACATAAATTTTCATATTGTATACCTTTAGTATAGTAGATGTTGATATTTTTTTATATATATGTGGTCAAACTTTTCATCGCTTGACTTTGACCAAATCTTATATGCAGACTAAAAAGAAACGGAGGGAGTAATTGTGATCATCTAACTGGATGTCAACGACGGCTGCTCTAGCCTCAAACTTGGTTCCTTGAAATCCTAATACCCCTTGGCGGCGATTAGGGTTCGGTGGACTCGACGGCGCCCGTGGATCTAATCGGCGGGGCGCACCGGCGATCGGCAACAGGATGGCTTCAGCGTCCGCGGGGAACGGACGGCGTGGTGCTGGCGCTCTCTCCCCTCGCTCGGCTCGAGCGCAGATGGAGGAAGCGCTCGGCAACTTGGACATCTCCGAGGAGGAAGCGACTCCCCTGGTGATCGATGACTCCGACGAGGGTGCTCCGCCTAAGTGGCTCCTGGCGGGCAAGGTGCTGTTCAGGAACTTGTACCACATACAGACTATAACGAACGCGCTACGCCCAGCTTGGGGAAACCCGAGAGGTCTGTCTTCCCATCCTCTGGGAGAGAACATGTTTGCTGCTGAATTTGCGACTAAACGTGATCGGGACCGCGTCTGGGAGGGGTCTCCATGGCACATCAACAAGCTTGCAGTAATCCTGGAGGAATTTGAGGATCATATGCAACCTTCAGAGCTGAAGTTTGACAAATTGCCAGTTTGGGCTCGGGTAGTTAATCTACCCTATAACCTGAGGAACGACACTAGAGGCATGGCTATAGCCAGGCAGATTGACAAGACTGCCTCCATTGTTCAGATTGATCCAGTGGGAGGATTCCTACGTGCACGGGTCACCTTGGAAGTGCAAAAAACCCTACGTAGATGGTTCTTAATCAACTCGGTGAAAAGGAAAAGCACGGATCATGCAGACCCCTTCTGTCCGACCCCCGGGACTAGGGATGAGAAGGGCGATCTTCCATTCAACTCCTCCCTACGGGCACCGGAGGATCGCAGGAAGGAAAATTCCGGAGAAAACCCGACGAGGGATCGAAGGTAGTACCAGCCAAGCACGAAGGAATCCCAGTCGTCTAGCTCCCACCAGAAGGGTTGGCCGGAGGTGACCTCTCCCGCCAAAACCCCGGCGCCACAGAAACGCAAGGGCGGACCACATGCCGCCCAAGTATACCGCAGAGTGGAGCACCAGCCGTTGGCTATCACAGAGCACGGCGAGGTTGCTGGCCACGGAACGGAGGGAATGGACCCCTCTGACCCTACAGCTTGTGGCAAAGAAAATCTGAATGACACCTTCCCTGAACGGGAACCAAAGAAGAAGAGGCCTACCCCACCACCTTCTGAATCATCGGCAGCGGCTGTTAGTCAGCCCTGCCCAAGCCAATGAACGCCATGAGCTGGAACTGTCGAGGGCTTGGGAACCCTGCGACAGTTCGAGAGCTTCGCAAGCTTGTGAAGCAAGAAGGCCCCACCCTGCTTTTTGTCATGGAGACAAAGATCAGGGGAAAACGTGTGGAAGATTTGAAGTTTACATTAGGATTCTCCGGCTGTTATGCCGTCGATAGCGATGGTTTGAGCGGAGGGATCGGTCTGTTTTGGAAAAAAGATGTTGAAGTTACTTTGGAGAATTTCAGCAAGTCGCATATTGATGTCAAGGTCAGCCAAAATAACAAGACTTGGCGTCTCACTGGCTTCTATGGAGAGCCATGAGTAGAGAATTGCCACCACAGTTGGCGGTTTCTCCGCACCCTTTTTTCTATCCCACATAGGGCATGGTTATGCTTGGGAGACTTCAACGAAACCCTATCTGCGGATGAGCATTTCAGCATACATGCAAGGCCGGAGGCGCAAATGCGTGCCTTTCGCGAGGCAATTTCCGATTGCGCGCTCCAAGACTTGGGGTGGCTGAGGGGTACCATTCACATGGGATAATAGACAGTAAGGGAATATGAACGTGAAAGCAAGGCTTGACAGGGCCTTTGCCAATGCCGAATTTCTGCAGCTGTTTGAGTTCTCAAACGTTAAACATATCAGCAGTGTTGAGTTGGATCACTGTTTTTTGCTTACCGAGTGCCGAGCTACGGCAACGTCGGGTTGGGCCCGGGCAGCCCACTCCTTTCGCTACGAAAACGTTTGGCAATCACATGCCGACTATGATGAGAAGGTGCGAGCGATGTGGCAGGCGGGTGCTGACCGGGGAGGACTGCAAGGCATTGTGGATGCCCTCTCTGTGGTCCAGCGTGAGCTGGGAACATGGGGGCGACAGGAGTTTGGGAATATTGAGCGCCGAGTGCGTAAACTTCAAAAACGCCTTGAGCGTCTCCGGTGCTGCGGTAGGACGAGGCCCCAACGATGAAGAGAAGGCTGTTGCCTCGCAATTATGGGAAGTTCTTCGGCAGGAGGAAATTTGGCTCAAACAAAGGTCTAGAGTGCTGTGGCTACACGCGGGTGACCGGAACACAAGCTACTTCCCGGCACAAGCTAGACAACGTAAGAGGATCAACCGCATTACTTCATTGGAATTGGCAGATGGCCACGTGAGCAGTGATCCAACCGATGTAAAGGAGGAGATCACTAAGTTCTATCAAGCACTATATCAATCACAAGGCTACAGTCCGATGGAGGAGTTACTGCAATGTGTACAACCACGGGTCACCGAAGAAATGAACCATACACTCCAATGGGAGTATACGCGGCCGAGGTAAAACAAGCATTGTTTGATATGGCGCCTTCTAAAGCGCCAAGTGTCGACGGTTTTACAGCGGGATTTTACCGACGACACTGGGATGTCGTTGGGGAGGATATCACCACGGCTATCTTGAGTTTTCTGAATGGTGGAGAACTACCAGTGGGGCTGAATGACACGGCAATTACTTTGATCCCCAAAGTCCATCATCTCCAGAAGATCTCACAATATAGGCCAATAGCGCTGTGCCCTGTATTGTATAAAATTGCCGTCAAAACAGTGGCCAATCGTTTCCGTCTTATCCTTGATGAAGTCATTGGGGAGGAACAAAGTGCTTTTGTTCCAGGCCGCTTAATCACGGACAATGTTCTAGTGGCCTATGAGTGCATTCATGCCATCAGAAGGAGGAAGAAGGGCAAGAACTTCAGCTGTGCCATCAAACTAGGTATGCTTAAAGCGTACGATCGTGTGGAATGGCATTATCTCGAAGCCATGTTGGTCAAACTGGGCTTCGGTGATCGCTTTACTGGTCTTATTATGAAATGTGTTACATCGGTCAGATTCACCATCAAGGTTAATGGAGAGTTGCTACCATACTTCACTCCATCCAGAGGGCTCCGGCAAGGATGCCCAGTATCTCCATATCTCTTTCTCATTTGCGCCCAAGGCCTCACTTCCATGCTCAATAACTTCGGCGGGGCACGCATTGATAGGGGGATTCGTGTGAGCATTCATGCTCCTTGGGTAAGTCACCTTTTATTCGCTGATGATAGTCTCATTTTCCTCAAAGCTAATACCCAAAGTGCAGATTGGCTCAATGAGATTTTACATATTTATGCTACTTGCTCCGGTCAAGCTGTGAATCGGGACAAGAGCTCCATCTTCTTCAGTGGTAATGCAGAGCAGCCCCTTCGAGTGACCCTCAAGCAACAACTTGGCATCTCAGTTGAGGCGTTCTCTGAACATTATTTGGGCCTGCCCACGGCCATTGGGAGAGTTACTAGTGGTAGTTTCAACCATATTGGTGATCGCATCCGCAGCAAGATTGGTGGCTGGTCAGAACGCTATCTAGCGTGTGCGGGGCGGGAAGTGCTACTTAAATCCATTGCGCAAGCAATCCCCACATACAGCATGTGCTGCTTTCAGTTGACCAAAAAAGTGTGCAAGACTATCACTTCACCTATGGCAAAGTACTGGTGGGGTAGTTCTCTGGACAAGCGATCCCTACACAGGCTCTCTTGGGACAAACTGACACAGCCGAAGATCAAGGGAGGCATGGGGTTTCGGGATCCTCAGGTGTTCAACCTGGCCATGCTCGGCAAGCAAGGCTGGCGGCTCCTTACAAACCCTGGCTCTCTCTGCGCCCGGGTTTTGAAAGGTAGATATTATCCTCATACAAGTTTTCTCCAAGCAACGATCCCTAAAGGTGCTTCTGCGACCTGGAGAGCGGTCGTTGCGGGTAGAACAGCTCTGGAAGCTGGACTCATTCATCGGATCGGTGATGGTTCCTCCACGTCGATTTGGAACGATCCTTGGATTCCCAATACAGTGACTATGAAACCTGTCGGTCGTCTCGAAGCCGCCCCGCTCGAGCACGTATCGGAATTGATCGATGAGTATACAGGCAACTAGAACGTCGATCTTGTTCGCCAAACTTTTCTCCTACCAGATGCTGAGGCCATTTTGAATATCCCTTTGAACAGATCGGGAGGAGAAGATACTTTGGCGTGGGCACTTGAAAAGTCAGGCAACTATACTGTCAAATCAGCGTATCGATCTCTTATGACTCGCAACGAGAGAAGCTCTCTAGAGGAAGGGACGATTACGGACACTTCATCCGCAAATAAACAGTTGTGGTCTGCACTTTGGAAATTACATGTGGTGCCGAAAGTCCGGGTTTTTTGGTGGAGAGTTCTTCGTGGCATCTTGCCAGACTACTTGACCATGAAGCATCGACATATTAAACCCATTGGACGCTGTGACATCTGTCAAGCAATGGATGAAGACTTGATGCATGCGCTTATCTCATGTGCGCATGCGAAGCAGTTTTGGATTGCGGCCATGGAGCGGTTTGATCTTCACCTACCCCGGCTGCATCCATCAACATGGGTACGTGATATTGTGTTGGGCCCTATGTTCACAGATGATACAAGATGTAAGATCATCACAATCATGCATGCCATATGGACATCAAGAAACAAGTGGACTCACGAGCAAGAGGGGTATGAACCCGTCCAATCTCTCAAGTGGATCCATGAATCTCTTTCCATACTGGAGTTACTTGCTCGTCGCACAAGGGTGCAGGCGGGACAGGGCTGGCGACCCCCCGACGCGGGGTGGATTACCATCAACACTGATGGTTCGGTTTTCCCGGATGCACTAGCGGGCGGAGCTGGTGGAGTGGCCCGGTCCCATTTATCTTTCTTTGGGGCTTGGTGCAAGCCGCTCAATGGCGTATCAGATCCATTCATTGCTGAACTGCTAGCCTTTCGGGAGGGTGTGACCTTTGCTCAGCTACGCTGGATGTCACATGTGATCATGGAGGTCGATAGCATGGAGCTGGTCACCCAATGGAGCTTGCGCGGCAATTCTCGCTCGGTTGCCGCGCCTATCTTACGAGAACTAGACAACATAGTCCTCAGTTTTATTTCCTTTTCGGTTCGCCACATTAGCAGGGAGTTCAATAGCCCGGCTCATACTTGTGCACAACGTGCCTGCTCCATCGACGGCACGGAGTGCTGGCTAGACCAGAGTCCGGACTTCCTTCATGTTAGCCTAAAGGCAGATTGTAACCGAATGATTCTGAAATAAAGTCCTAGTTTCGATGCAAAAAAAAAAATTGGATGTCAACCACCCACGCAAAACCCTAAACCCTGTGTTTCAACTGTGAGTACTCGGCCAAGGTACTGATGTAGACTTTTCGTTTGGTAGGACAGGTCTTTTGCTCGTCAATACCCGGACATGGTACTGATGTAAAACTTCCTTTTGGTGAGACGGCCTTTTTCTCGTCAATACTCGACCAAGGCACTGATGTTGAACTTGTTTTTGCCACAGTCTTGAGACCCGTGAGATAGAAGGAATCAAGCTCCCTCGTAAGGGGCAAGATCAACTTCTTTGCTGCTTGTCTTCAGAGAACGATAGATCGGTACAAACTTGCATGTTTCCTCACCATGGATTTAATCTTGCGATCGGATCTTACAACTTACCATCAAACTCAACCATAGGCGTGAAAATCAACATGTCGACGGAGCTTCGGCGTACTCCCATGATCGAGGAAATTGATGTGGTGATTGGTGAGGAGGGACGAGGTGGTGTGTGCGTGGAGTTAATTATCGATGAAAGCCTCGGCGTGCGTGGAGGCGTGTGTCTTCTCTGCGGCTTGCGCGTGATCTTCGACTGGTTGCGCATGGGTGCATTGCGGCGTGCACGTGTGTGGGTTGAGGAGGGCGAGAGCTTCGGCCAATATTGCGTGTGCGTACGTGCCTCTTGCGGCGTGCGCGTGAGTTGCTTTATATAGGCACATGAGAGGATAGGGCACCCGAGGCTTCAAGCCCTGCTGATTTTCCTTTTGATTGATTATTATTACGTGGTTGACAAGAAGATCTATGACCGCCTCTATCCTTGCCAAATTAAATCTGTAGAAGCTTCTCGTGCCAAGGAATACGCAGCCGGCTATACATTCAACAGCACCTGGTGGACCTCCGATTGAGCCCACGCAATTCCTTCCCAGGCCTTCATAGTGCACACGTCTTCATAAAAATAAAATTAATTACCTGATACTTTGTACACAACTCCACTGCTACATGATCGGTAGGTACCTCACGTATGATTTTCAGCACCCGGGTGCCCCTACACCCTCTATGAACAGTAAATTCAAAACAAATTAAAAAAAGATCAAAAAAATCTGAAACTTTGGGACATCGAACATCATGAAATTTTTGATGATCTTACAAAGTTTTAGCTAAAAATAACATTTGAAGAGCACTCAAATAAAAAAACAAAATCATTGTTCAAAGTTTATATACAGTTTTGAGCAGTGATTTTGTTTTTTGTTGGTGAGGGCTCCATGAAGGTTGTTTGTTGCAAAAACTTTGCAGAAACATCAAACCTTTGATAATCTTTGATCCCTAAAAGTTTCAGATTTTTTTATTTTTTTTCAATTTTATATGAATTTACTGTTCATGAGGGTGTAGGGGCACCCGGGAGCTGTTAGACATTCTCTTCTTTGGATTTGGAGGAACCTATGTAGCTGTTTAATTTAGACAAAGGATAAAAAAACGTACTCCCTCCGTTCCTAAATATAAGTCTTTGTAGAGATTTTACTATGCACTACATACGGAGCAAAATGAGTGAATCTACACTCTAAAATGCATCTACATACATCCGTATGTGGTTCATAGTGGAATCTCTTCAAAGAGTTATATTTAGAAACGGAGGGAGTAATACTCATGCATGCATCAAAGACTAAGCCATGATATAAACAAAGCCCTTCGTACAGCGGGTATTCATACGCGGTACGCGTATGTGCTTGCCGGCCGGCCGGCCGTAGATACTCGAATGCGTATATGTATGGCGTATGCATCAATAACAAACCATGTTACGTGCATGGCCTAAATGATGTGTGCATGAATTAGAATTTTGTGATAGCTTCACATGCTCATATTTCTCTCTTCTGGTAGTTGTTTCTCTTAAACCAAACTGCAAACCATCAAGCTATTCCCACCACTGTATTCTACATGATGTACTCTACCAATAGAGTATAATACTGAATATTTCTTCTTCCATAATTTTTAGCTATGCATGGGATCCACACATCATATGATAGCACTTTGCTAAATAAAACTTATATTTTTCTCGGATATATCTCGGATTTATTTGTATGCTGGTCCACCACGGCTCACACAAATAAATTGAGTTTATTGTGTACAAAAATTCATCAAACACATCAAACATATATGGCATAGCCGAGTGCTGATGATGGAGAAGTAAATACCATAGCTTAAAAAATATGGGCATAGCAACGGTTAGCTTTATTATAATATAAGATGGATTTCTTCTAGTCCAAAAGGCAATTACAGTTTTCTCGAGGAAACGTAATATATTTTTGAAGTCTAATTTTCTTTATTCTAAGCTACAACGTTGACTAAACCATCAGCGGGCGCATTGGATCAAATAGAAAGGAGAAGTTTTTCCTAGAACTTGTATTTTTTTTTGTTGAAATGTTACATTGTATTCCATACATCACACCGGGCCATGCAAGGAGCTGGCACTGCGAACATTTACATCGTTCGGGAGGTCCTCAGACCAGAACTCTTGATCAACCAGGCGATGGGCGCCAAAGGCAGCTAAAGCATGGGCGCCTAGAACTTGTATTTGGCGACATGGGGAAGATCTGATTGATGTTAACATGTATACTTCATAGTAACAAACTGGTAAGTCTGCTGGTCTGGTTTCACACCTGTGATTACCTTTATTGATGCTTCAATTCCTTAGGCGGCCAGCACCTTTTTCTGCAAGTTGCGACTAATAACAGACATGGAAGATCAAGAAACTAAATTCCAAACATCTCGAATATCTTAAAATCAATATCACAAATCTTTGTCAGTCTAGCATAGTCTAGTACAACCTGACGAAGATGTATTCGTCTCTAAGACTTAAACAGTTGACTAATTTACTATAGACAAAACAGGCGGCAAAGCTGTCAACAAACAGTGGCGGCAGCAGCTACAATCAAACATAAACTAACCGCATTAGTGGAGCCAAACTGTGCCCGCGTGCTCACTTGAGATCATACAGAGTCGTCTCTGATTCAGAATTGGCCAAAAGTTCACAGGAAGTTTCTGGCAAGCCCTGTAGAAGCCTTGCCACACCACATTCGCTAGCTAGCTCCATGCCTCCTCTGCACTTTGCCTACTACTGACCTCTTTCTGGCAGGGGATTGAGGAGTGAAAGGGTAGAAAGAAGCATGGAAATAGATGGATCAGTAGGATACACGGATGTTGTAAGAGCCTTGAACATCTACAGCCTCACCATTAAGATCTCATGTGTCACCATATGCTTTGATTACCCATGCATCCATCATTTATGGTAAAGTTATTCTGTAAATCTCGTCCATGTATGTGCCCATGGTTGCACACATATGGGACAAATGCCAATGAGGAGAATAGAGA
>NC_041386.1:698310090-698312437 GCF_002162155.2 Triticum dicoccoides | reverse complement strand
TAAGGTTCCGCCGCCGCCGCCACCCCCCTCCACCCCCTTCCTCCCCCTCGCCGCTACCAGAGACGGCCGCCGGGAAGCCCGGGCGGTCGCCGGTGAAGGTGGCGACGGGGATCTCGACGCTCCTTCCCCTCTTGGAGGCCCGTGGTTCCTGGGGCGGCGGTCCTTGCCGGAGAGGCGACGCCGTCGGGCGGTGGGCGGCGTTCGCAGGGGGTGCTGGCCAGCGTGCCCGGCCGCGCGGGCGGCGGGTGGCTGGTGGAATCCGGCCGCGGCGAGAAGCTTTCTTCGTCAGATATGGAGGTGCGAAATCCCTGTTCCCTGCTGCCTCGCTCTCACCTCCGGTGTGGGCTAGCGTTTTGGCTCCGGCGTTGGTGCGTGTTGGTGGTCAGCTAGGGAACCGGGGGAAACCTCGGCCGGTCCGGCCTGCCCGGCGGCGGCAACGCCCAAGGGCGCTGCTTTCCTCCATGGGGGCGCAGCCGAGGTCCCCTGCTCTCCACCCCGATCCCTCTGCCCGGGTGAAAATCTTTATCCTCGGTGGATTTGGCGGCGGCGGCGACTTGCACGTCGTGACCTTGCTGGAGGCGTCGTCAAGGGTGCGGGGCTCGGTCGCGAGGTTATGCAGGTGAGGGATTGAACTACCCCCTCTGCGTCGTCCAATTCTTGAAGCTTGTCTCCAACTAGTTGGGCATGGACTGTGGCGGAGCAGCCGGCGTGATATATCCCATATCGACGTGGCCATCCTATGTCCACCTTGCGATACGAGGGCAACAATCTTCCAGCTCTAGGGTGAGCTTCTCGAAATCCCGACGGTGCGGCGCCTACGAGCCATGGCGAGGGGGAAGGGTCCCTCTTCGGTGATTGAGAAGGAAGATGTTGGTTCCTTTCTTCTCTAGGTGTTCCTGGAGCACGGTCCATCCTCGAAGGTCGGCTATGTCCTGCTGTGCTGCTCCGTTTGCTACATATGATCCTAGTGTGGAGGGCCCGACCTTTCCGAGTTGCAATTCATTGCGGCTTGTGGAGGTTGTAGTGAGTAGGCTTTTCAGTGTTCCCCGTTGTATCGTTCTGACCGTTGTAAGTTGGCTTGTCTGTTGTAATTCCTGGCCGGTTGATGGCTTTGTTAATTCAAAGCCGGGCTCTTCGTGAGCCTTCATTCTAAAAAGCAAATTCCAAATACATAACTGCATATTTTTTCTGTCAAAATATGCTGACTCCGGTGATCGGCCAACGGTAGCTCACTGGTCAACTAATTTGGTGCCTCAGTCCATACAACAACAATATAAAACTTTTTGATTTCATCTTCATAAGAGTGGCTGAGTTTTTAAGTTGGCTCGTCAAGCCGACCACAACCCTCCTCATTACCGGAGAATATTTCGAGAAAATAAGTAAGAAATAATGTTGATTACACTATGTTCAAGTTGTTTTCTCGTCCAATCTTTGCGCGATTACACTATCTTATATGATAAAATTACATGATATATATCATAACTTCCCTGAATACTTGCTTCATCACATGTTGGACCTGCAGATTGATTTATCAATTCAGCACCATTAACCTTGAAGGAAGTGAAACGTGGTTTTGATGAATACTTAGAATGGCCACTGTATAGGCAGTTAGGCACGTGAGACATGAAGGCCAGATTAGACCAATCAATATGGATGCGCCAGTGGCCAAACCATACAGATGCATTTATAAACAGCGACAAATTGAGTTTAGTTGAGTTTGGTTGTGGCACGTGACACGTGAAGATCGAATTAGATGAAGAACTGCCGTGTTGATGCATGATGTTGGTGGGTCAGCGCAATGGCCATATATGTAGATACTCCCTCCGTTCTTTTTAGTTCCATATAAAATTTGATCAAAGTCAAACATTACAAAGTTTGACTAACTCGGTAGGAAAAAATACAACATCTACCAGACTAAAACTATATGATATGAAAATTAATTTCATGATGCACCTAATAATATTAATTTCATATTGTGAATCTTGATATTTTTCCTATAAACTTAGTCAAAGTTGGCAAATTTTGACTTTGAGCAAAATTTCATATGCAGACTAAAAAAAATGGAGGTAGTAATAGATGAAAAAAGATGGAGAGAGAGAGAGTTTACTTACTGAGGTTGATGCTGCCACCGACGACTGCGCCCAGCATAACGACGATCCACATCTCCGTTGACCAACAACCATATGGTCAGAGCAGATATAAACATAATCAGCTAATTGATGGGATTAACAAAGATAGAAAGGCAAGCTTAGGTAAGATTATTAATCTTGACTGAATACATGCAAAATATCAGGGAAGAAGCCCATACCAAGGAGAAAGAAGAGGTGAACCGGTTCAAATACTGATT
>NC_041386.1:698304468-698309890 GCF_002162155.2 Triticum dicoccoides | reverse complement strand
GGCTCATCTTTAGCCGGGTCGCTAGCCGCCAGCTCTGGCGCCATCAAGCGGCCGATGGGCATTCTAACTTTTGCAATCTAGATCATGTTGTAAAAACTTTAGAACAATTTTATTTGCAACATAATTTATGTTACAAAATATTTTCTGCGTCAGATATGGTGTTGTGGAAACATCTGTAGAGTTTTTTATTTTTGCAGAAGATTGTATTGCATAATTTTTTGCAACATAGCACATGTTGCGGAAACGTCAGTTGAATTAATTTATATTTTTGCAACTGAGGCCGTGTATTATTTTCGCAATAGAAGGCATGTTGCCGAAGACAATCAAAGAAAAAAAAGGAAAAAATGGCACTCGATCGATACTGATTAAAATAAGAAAGGAAAAAAGAATGAGCGGTGACATGACCCGCATGAGAAGCGTGGTGTGCATCTCAGGCGGCAGACCATGCGTTGCAAAATCGGCCGGCTGAAGGGAATCTTTTCCCATACTGATTTCTACGATTAGTTGAAGAAAGTATAGTGAGCGGAGGAGAGGCAAGGAGTGCACGAACGAAGGCGCATGTAGGTTGACCAGGAGTACTGCCCTTGATCCGGGAACACCGTTTTCAAGGTGAAACCCTCACGCATCAGAGGAGGGGACGGAGTAGCGCGGTACAAAGACGACGCAAGGGAAGGACGCCTTGATGGAGGAGGCGATAGGAGGCTTGCACTCTTCGATCAGGTCATCATGGCAACTAAAGGCGGTATCGTGGTTTTAGAAGAGAGACACAAGAAGAAAGAGGGTGGTATCCTTCTTTGAATGATTCAAGTGGCTTGACTTGGCACATGTTCACACATGTAGTTGAATCAAAAACAACAAAGCCTCCATGATATTTATGTTCATGGTAATTTATATCCTACTCATGCTTGCATTCAGTGTTGATTAATCTCAATGCATGTTTATGACCGTTGTCGCTCTCTATTTGGTGGCTCCTCAATCTTTTGCTAGCCGTCACTTGTACTAAGTGGGAATACTGCTTCTGCATTCACTTCCTTAAACCCAAAGTTATTCCATATGAGTCCATCAATCGTGGAGTGTGATTGTTGGCGGATGGGGAGTAAAAACTTTACCATTATGTTTGGGAACTGCCTATAGTTTATCTAGTATGGAAGACAGTGAGATGTATTGGTGTTATGTTGACAGTGAAAGGATAATGCTCAAAATTATATTCATCTCTGTTTTAAAAGCTTCGAGCTCTAGCACCTCTGCAAATCCCTGCTTCCCTCTGCGAAGGGCCTGTCTATTTACTTTTATTGTTGATTCATCATCATTTTATAAAAAGCACCAGTTAGAGAGCACCACTGTCATTTTTATGCTTTGTTATTAACTGATGTTGGGTATAAGTGTGACTGGATCTCTATTGCCATGAATTACAATGTCCAGTCTGTCCTTGATCTTTAGGGGTGCTCTGCATTTATGTTTTGCGGTCTTACAAAGGGCTAGCAAGATATCATTATGTCATTTCATATCATGATTGTTTGGAAAGACTGTTATCATCCGAGATATCTTATTATTGCTCGCTAGTTGGTTATGCCATTGATATGAGTAATTGTGAGACCTAAATATTATTGTGAATATTGTTAGTTCATAATCTATGTTGAAAACATTAACATTGGTTAGACATATTTGCAACAACAAGATCAAAACAGAGTTTGTAAAAGTTTTTCTTTGTCACTTTCAGTTTATCAACTGAATTTCTTGAGGACAAGCAATGGGTTAATTTTGGGGGAGCTGATACGTCTCCATTGTATCTACTTTTCCAAACTCGTGTGTCCTTGTTTTGAACCCTAATTTGCATGATTTGAATGGAACTAACCCGGACTAACGCTGTTTTCAGCAGAATTGCCATGGTGTTATTTTTGTGCAGAAATTAAAGTTCTCGGATTGACTTGAAATTTTACAGAGAATTTTTGTGGAATATATAAAAAAAATACTTGCGCAAAAAAATACCAGGGGGCCACCCGGAGGCCACAAGCCATGGGGGCGCGCCCTGCAGGCTTGTGGGCCCCCTGGACCTCCTCCGACCCAAACTCCAACTCTATAAGTACCTATTCGTGGAGAAAAAAAATCAAGGATAAGGATTCATCGCGTTTTATGATAAGGGGCCACCGCCGCATCCTGTTCTTCATTGGGAGGGATGATCTGGAGTCCGTACGGGGCTTCAGAGAGGGGGATTCATCGCCATCATCATCACCAACCTTCCTTCATCACTAATTTCATGATGCTCACCGCCAGGAGTGAGTAATACCATTGTAGGCTTGCTGGGCGGTGATGGTTTGGATGAGATTTATCATGTAATCGAGTTAGTTTTGTTAGGGTTTGATCCCTAGTATCCAATATATTCTGAGATTGATGTTGCAATGACTTTGCTAAGCTTAATACTTATCACTAGAGTCCGAGTGTCATGATTTTAGATATAAACCTACTATGTTTTCATGAATATACGTGTGTTCTTGATCATATCTTGCAAGTTGTAGACACCTATTACGAGTTATGATCCGCATACCCCAAGGTGATAATAATAAGGATTCTTTCTGGTGATTACCGTAGTTTGAGGAGTTCATGTATTCACTAAGTGCTAATGATTTGGTCCGATTCTCTATTAAAAGGAGCCCTTAATATCTCTTAGTTTCCATTAGGACCCTGTTGCTATGGGAGGGTAGGACAAAAATGTCACGCATGTTCTTTTCCATAAGCATGTATGACTGTATGTGGCGCACCCTGGTGTATTATGGCCAGCCAGGGCACCCCCTCCGTTGGTTTTGGTTCCAGTATTTTTTATTTATTCTGAAATAATCCTCCAAAAATTTCGTCTTAATCCAAGAACTTTTATTTCTGCACAAAAACAACAGCATGGTAGTTCTGCTGAAAACAGCTTTAGTGCGAGTTAGTTTCATTCAAATCATACAAATTAGAGTCCAAAACAAGAGCAAAAGTGTTAGGAAAAATAGAGCACGCCACTGGTAGTGTTCCACTTCCATATGCGTATATGTGTAAGCCACTAGTTAGTTGCTAAAAGTACTTGGATTAGTGGTGGTGTGCATTTTTTTGTCACACGCCACACGTAAGTCTGTACAATTTCAAAATAGATGGTTTTTCTCATTTATAAAATAAATAGATATATTGAATCTAATTAGTTTTATTTTCATTGATCATATTTATATTTCATATAAAATAATTACCAATAAGGTAAACATTGAATAATTTGAACTTTTCCTGGCAAACGTTGGGATATTTTATATATTCATTATTTGGAAAAGAAATGTGTATTTGTTTACTATCAAAGGTGCTCATAGGGGTAGGATGTGCCTGTGTGCGTTCATAGGGGTGAGTGTATACGCGTGTATATGAGCGCTTGGGTCTGTACTGATGCTTAAAAACGTGAATTGGGGATTATACATTTGTACCTACCACTCCTCCCTCCTCCACGTCTTGCATTAACTCATTCAGATCAAATCTTAACTAAACCAAAAAAACTTGCATTCTTCTACCCATACCGAAATCAATTCAAATATTACCAGAACCTCAAGTAAATTGAAACCTTCCTTGTCTTTCGCTACCCATAATTAAAACAAATCTAATCTTACCAAAATCTAGAATAAGTTGGGTGTAATATTTATGTCGGACATAATTGACGTTGAACCACTAGAATATGTATGCCTACCCATTGCAACGTGTAGAAAATTAGCTAGTGCATAATAGTGTAATACCAACATATAGTATAAATTTCAAGTTCAAATGATGAATAAACTTTGATGTGGATTTCAATCTTCACAATTTCCATTTGAATGATACCATGATTAGCCAGAGATGCTCCAGTTAGAAAACAATGTATAATCCAACTTTTATGAAACTATTTAAAATTTTAAACAAAGAGAGAAGTCATATCATAGCACGATGCAAAATTTATTTCTGACATTGTTTACCTTTTCTGATTATATAAATTCTAGACCAACTATTTGATGCTTTCTTCATGCATTTCATGAATAACTTCCACCAAGGCACTCAAGCACTCATACTTGACCATGAAACAAATGGAAATAGTTGGTTGTTATTATTTAGGGAAGGTGTACTACCTTCATTATAGTGAATAAGGCATGCATGTATTTTATCAGTAGAATAGGCAATCAACCCATGTATAAACCGCCACACAACCCAGTATCACTAGTAGAAAAAGCCCCATTCGTACTGGTTCGTGAGGGCCTTTAGTCCCGGTTCTAGAACCGGTACTAAAGGTCGTCACTAAAGGCACCCCCCCCCCTTAGTCTCGGTTCTTATACGAACCGGGACTAAAGCCCCTCCACATGGCTGCTATCTGGAGCTCCACCTTTAGTCTCGGTTGGTAACACCAACCGGGACTAAAGGTATTTTTACGAATTTTTTTTATTTTTTTTTCAAGATTTTCAAATTTCTGAATTATTTTACAATTTAATCTCTAATCACCCATCACCCCCCTCATCACTGCTCAATTTAACCTCTAATCTCTAATCACCCCTCATTATTCCAAATCATCTAACTTCCCGGCCACCTCTCACTACTCCAGCCTCAGCACGCTTAACCTCCGGGTTCTATTCCTCCTCGTTTCCAAGTCTGCACTTGTTTTTTCCTGACAATAGTAAGATGTCAATCCTATTAACCCTCAGGAGTTTAGCTTGAGCATGAAGTCACACGTTTCACTGTTTGAGTTTGAAACTATTATTCTAAAAAATAATAATTATTTAGTAACACTAATATTTCTTGAATAATAAGTTTGACTATAGTTTTACCATAGTTTGACCAGATTTGACCAAAATTCAAAAAACTGAAATAATTATTTAGTAACACTAATATTCTTGAATAATTATTTAGTAACACTAATATTTCTTGAATAACAAGTTTGACCATAGTTTGACGATAGTTTGAGCACAGTTTGACCATAGTTTGACCAGATTTGACCAAAATTCAAAAAAACTGAAATAATTATTTAGTAACACTAATATTGTTGAATAATTATGTAGTAACACTAATACTTCTTGAATAAGTAGTTTGACCATAGTTTGACCAAATTTAACAAAAATTCAAAAAAAACCAGATTTGACTATAGTTTGACCAGATTTGACCATAGCATAACTTTTTTTCCTTTTAGAATTTGAGGATTCTAAAAAAATGCAAACCAGCCGTAGGCAGTCAAAATGGGATGCGGATTTTCGTGCTGATTTTTTGACATATTATGCGGGGGGTTTTGACATCGTATGCAAAAGATATGGTCGTTTTACATTTTCATAACACTTTTTTGCAAAACATGTCCAAATTTAAGTTTTTAAATTTTCCTAACTAGTAGAGGTAGTAACATAACTACCTATCGAAGGATTTCAATTTTTGAAGTTTTTACCATTTTCTTTTG
>NC_041386.1:698296017-698304248 GCF_002162155.2 Triticum dicoccoides | reverse complement strand
AGTTTGAAAATGGGCCCTTTAGTCCCGGTTCATCGCACCCTTTAGTCCCGGTGGAATCGGATTGCAATGCAAGGTTGCTTCAGGGGGATTTGTATAAGCAACGATGCCGGCCACCTTCATGGATATGTTCTTCATTTTTAAGTGTAGCTAACAATTAGTGTTATCCATGATGTCATCCACAGGGTACCTATCCAGCAGTGCCTCATCGCCCGGGGCGGAACCCATGCTGCTTCTCGGCATGGATGGGACGGTGCTATCCAATGATGGATCCGCTAGCTGCTTCTGCTGCTGAGACCCCCTTCCCTGGCTAATTACGTCGATCTGATGCTGCTGCCGCCGAAAAGCGAGTGCCAACTCCGTGTGCGCTGATTCTAAGCCTTGAAGGCGGTCTTCTTCCTACTTCTTCTGCTCCTCCTCCAGCTTCCTCTTCTTCTCCTCTGCCATCTTCTTTCTCGCACGGCTTCTGTAGTCGGTGGTCCATTCCGCAAACCCCTCATACCATGAAACAACGCATTTGCCTCGTGTTCTTCCCGGGTGTGCAGGGTTCTTTAGGGCGCGCGTAAGCTCGTTGTTCTCTCTGTTGGGCGTGAACACCCCTGTTCGTGCCTCTTCTATTGCAACAAGTATATTTTCGGTGGCTTCTTTAAGACTTTCCCGCTCGAAAACCTCTCATGTGTTTGGGTGCAATGTCCCCCCATGTGCATGGAACCAAGCCCTAACCCCGGGGGGGGGGGGAGGGGGGCAGGTCAATGTAATTGGAGTGACCCCTGCGTCCACCATCTATTGCTCGGAGAGATCCCACTTAGGCCGGGCCACCTTGTAGCCACCTGGCCCCAGCTTATGGTGCCATATCTTTTTCGTGGCATTGATCTTATTTATTCTGGACCGTTCTTGAGCTACTTCTGATTCCTTGAATGTCACGAAAGCGACCCATATAGTATGATCTCTTGCCTTCTCCGGTGTGCCCTTGGATTCTGGAGTCTTCTTTCATCCTTCAACGTACTTCTTCCATATAGTTTTCTTATGGTTGTTGAAAGTTATCACCATCTTCCTAAGAGAAGCGTTTCTGATTTTCTGCACATTTGCATCTGGAAATGATCTGGTAGCGTGAAATGTGACATGACAGATTCCCAAAGCCGATCTTTTGCTCTGTGGTCGACAAAAGTAAGATCTGGATGTTCCTTTGCTGGCTTCTTCCATTCTTGAATGGAGATTGGGATTTGGTCCTTCACAAGAACTCTGCATTGACGAATGAACTAGCCCACATTCTTCTTAGGCTCGAGCGGTTCGCCATTAGATTTGATGGCATCGATGTTGTACTTTATGCCATCCTTCAACTTTTTGGCCGGGCCTGGCACTGTCATGTTGCCTTCTCTTGATTTGCTCGATCCGGAGAGCTGAAATAGGAAAGATCGATTCATTAATATATATACAAATCAATTAAACCACGTGATGATCACCAGATGTCTGCTTATATAAATATACCTCGCCGGTGTTTGTTATTTGAAGATCATCATAGTTCTGGACTTCATTCCTTCGTTCATCTTCATCGAATATCATATCACCCTCCCCGGTATTGTTCAGATGTTGTGAACCGTCATCTTCTTCATTCTCATATGGCCGGCTCGGGGAGCTATGATTTCGAACATGTCCTCTTCTCCTTCTCTGCCGATATTGTCTACCATAACTTTTATTTAACTAATCCAGAAGAAATATAAAACAATTTAGTACGCATCTTGAATAATAGTAGATAATTGATATGCATCTCGAATAATAGTAGGTAATAGATATGCATCTCAAAAGATAAAACTGAATCATAGTAGATAATATGCATCATCGAATATAATTTCGAATACATCATCTCGAGTATTATGGAATAATATAATCTCGAATACATCGTCTCAAATATTATCGAATTATATAATCTTAAATACATCGTCTCAAATATCTCGAATACATCACTAGCTAATGTAGATCGAATATTATCGAATAATCTAGTTGAGTCGCAGTGGACACCCAAAGAGAAGGAACCACCACAGGATCATAGCTCTAGTGAGATCCCTGAAGAACCTGCCAGGTATTGGTGAACCTGACGTCCAACGCAACCATGTAGCGACTGACGTGCTCGTCCTCCTCCTTGACACGGTGACGTGCCATCTCCGCGGGGGACGCCAGCCTCCGCACCGAATGTGGCCCACGCGCACGCAACCAAAGAAGCTCCGGGTCGACGACAGGATCGGGGTTCCTCACCAAGATGCGCGCCCCTAAAGGTGGCACCTCCCAGTGCCAGCCTGGTAGAGCCCAGTCCCGGACATGGTGCCTCTGAAGCAGGACGTCGTCGAGAACAGGTCAACGACGAGGATGCGGGCCAGGCATCGTTGACGTCGATAACAAATTCTATGCAAATATGTAAAAAAAATTAAATGTTTAGCTAGGAACATGATTCAGAATCATAACAGATTCTCTTAACGTTTAAGGGATTTAACAAAATGGCGACATTCTAGATGCGCAGAAGATGGTCGATATTTTTCTTGAGCTTATCTACCCTTCTATATGTCAAGTTGTCTAGTGTCGAAGGATTCAAGAAAACCATGGCTTCATTATTAGCTGGAAGTAACAGGCGCATAATGGTACGAAACTCTCCAAGTTGTTTTGGAACAGAGTCCCGAATAGGATAATTAGCTTTTGGGTATGAAGTTCAGCAAGAGCCTTTCGAATATCGCTATTTGGAAGGCCTTGACTAGTGCAGAACCGGCCTTTAGTGCCGGTTCGTAACGGCCTTTAGTGCCGGTTTGCCAACTGGCACTAAAGAGTGGGGACTAAAGCCCCCCCCCCCTTAGTACCGGTTCGTCACGAACCGGCGCTAAAGTGACACCACGTGGCACGAGCCAGACCCGTGTGTGCGTAGGACATATATATCATCAAATGTCTCACAACCAACACCATTAATTATTCACACATACACATGTATATACATATACAATTTCTCCTACATATGTTTCCTTGGTGCCTCTGGAGCACGATGACAAGTGGTTCATGGGGGCGGTAGCGGGTAATAGTATTCTCCTTTGGGATCTATGACCTGGTCGAGCAAAAATCCGGCTATTTCCTCTTGAAGTGCTAGTATGCGGTCCGATGGTAGGAGCTTATCCCGCACCTCTGTGAACTGTTAAGAAGGAGATCAATATGCATGTGTGTTAGTTGTGTGACTAGATATCGATAATGGTGTGAATAGTGTTCTGACAAACGTACCCAGTCCTGTCTATCAGATCTGCTCCTTTCGGACGCCATCATGCGAATGTTCTCGCAAACGTAGAATGCACATAGATTATTCCCCGGCGACTGCTTCAGGGCCTTTACGAGAATGGAATTGAATCAGATAATGATAATCAAGCATGATAATTTATTAATGATATTGAAACAATAATTAAAGAGATGGTGGCTAGCTAGTACTACTTAATTACTTACCTTTGGTTGATGCCAAAACAACTTTTGAGCCCAGTCGCCTGGAGTCACCTTGATGAACTTTGCCCATGATGGTGCAGTCTTTATCTTCTTTAGTTAGTGAGTCCAGTAATTCAACTTTTCCTTCCTCAACTTTAATGTCTATCAAGACCCAGTGCCAACTGCATGCGCACACGTTTGCATGTATTAATTAAGCGGGCATGTGCACAAAATTAATCAACTACCGTAAACCGTATACACTTAATTATAAACATCTAGCTAGCTAGTAAGCAAAAACAAAATTTGTAGTACAAGATAGTGTGACTCACGGGAAGTTGTAAGGAAGTAGTATATCTTCATTGCTATTGAGGCGCTTCAAGAACTCTAGCATGCTTTCCTCTACACCTGCTTGATAAAATGGAAGCTTCCAAATGTCCTTATTAATGGTATTTGGGTCAATTAGCCCAATGCCATAGCGTCCAGATTTTTTCATTTCATAGATCTCCATCCTGCATATAATACCAGAGAAAAGAATATAGTGAGGATAATTACATGTAATGATTGATCAAAATTATCACTACATAACTAGCTTGAGACTTAAAATACAGAAAGAAATCACTTACAGACAATAGCAGCTGACAATAGACTTGTCGAGTGCGTCTTGATTGTATAACTGAAATAGTTCTGGATACTCAATGGCCAGAGCTTTCTCATGGTAATAATGCTCATGCTTGACATTCACCATGAGGGACTCTCGATTCGAAATCTTGGTAATGTTCATGTACCATTGATGCAATTCATACATTCTCGTTGGGAGGTCCTTGACCTTGTCTGGATGGACCAAAGGTTGGCCCCGGACTATTTCCATTTTATTTCCGATTCTCTAGGCGGAGACATGGGCTCGATTTCGAGGAGTTGTCCAACAGAGATCTTGAGCATTTCAGCCTGCATTATATGCTCCTCCGTTATTACCACATCGCCCTGCTGGGGAACGCTAACGCTTTTCCCACAATAATATTTGGCGCGCGTACTCCTCTCATGTGTTGTTGGCACAACAAGCGGGGGGATCGCTTGCGCCGCCTGTTCTCCCAGCTGGGGAACGATTTTCCCGCATTCTTTGCCAGCTGCTTGTTGGCTCAAGCTCGAGCTCGCTTCCTTCTGTAGCCGTGCTCGATGTAGCTTCCTGATTTGACGCTCATAGTTTGAGTCAACAGGCTTGGGAGCTGGTGCTCTAGCCATACGAATGAAGTGGTCAATCGTTTTCTCAGGCACTTTCTCCTTTGGCAGCGGTGTCGGTTTCGGTCCAAAATGGGCGGCCACTTGGGCCTGCACTATGGCTGTGTTTTGCTCCTCGGTCATGTCGTAAGGCCTCTGAGGAAGAGGAGCGAGGCTTGGACCATATTTATATCGCTTGTCTCCGCCTGTACTTCCTGTACTACCCCAACTCGTACCGCTACGCACCATAGCTGCAACGTGTCTCTTCTATGATCTCTGAGACGGCGGAGACGGCTGACGTGGCTGACGCTGTGCCGGACTTGAAGCAGGAGGAGTGGCCTGACGCTGTGTCGGACATGAAGGAGGAGGAGTCTTCTCAAGCGTTCGGGGACTTGGAGGAGGTGGCGGACTTCAAGGAGGAGTCGGCTCACGCATTTGTGGACATGGAGGAGCGGGAGTCTGCTGACTCGGTGGCGGACTTCGAGGAGGAGTCGGCAGACGACGCGGTGCCGGTGGACTTGGAAAGATGATGCAATCCTTTCTCCATAGGATGATACGATGTACGGCCTCTCCCAGTGTGCGCTCGCCGTCACCTCCAGCAATGTCAAGTGCTAGCATCGAATATGGCTCCACCACTTCATCAACCATGACACGAGCATAGCCCTCTGGAATCGGGATGCAATGGAAGGTTGCTTCAGGGGTAATTGTGAAAGCAACGCCGTCTGCCACCTTCATGGATATATTCTTCATTTTGGAGTGTAGCTCACAGTTAGCGTTCTCTATGATGTCATCCACAGGGTTGTATGTATCCAGCAGTGTGTCGCCCGGGGCAGAACCAATGCTGCTTCTCGGCATGGATGGGACGGTGCTATCCAATGATGGACGATCATCCGCTTGCTGCTGCCGCTGCTGAGACCCCCTTTCCTGGCTAAGTGAGTCGATCTACTGCTGCTCCTGCTGGAATTTGTGTGCCAAGTCTGCGTGCCTTGCTTCTAGGCCTTGAAGGCGTTCTGCGTCCTACTTCCTCTGCTCCTCCTCCAGCTTCCTCTTCTTCTTCTCCTCCATCTTCTTTCTTGAACGGGACCTGTAGTCGTCGTTCTAGTCCGAAGAGCCATCATACCAGGGAATAACACCCATGCCTTGTGTTCTTCCTGGGTGTTGAGGATTTCCCAGGGCGCGCGTAAGCTCATCGTTCTCTCTGTTGGGCGTGAACACACCTGCTCGAGCTTCTTCTATTGCGTCAAGTATCTTTTGTTTGGCTCCTTTTAGACTTGCCTTCTTCGACACCAGGCCTGTCTTCTGGTCCAACGCCCCCCATGCGCATAGAACCAAGTTCTGCACCTGGGGGGCCAGCGCCTAGTAATCAGAGTGACCCCTGCACCCTCCATCTCTTGCTCAGACTTATCCCACTTAGGCATTCCCACCACGTAGCCACCTGGACCCAGCCTATGGAACTGCATCTTTTTTGCGGCATTGGCCTTGTTTTTTATCGACCGTTCCTTAGATATTTCTGAATCCTTGAATTTCACGAAATCGTCCCAGTGTTCTCTTTGCTTCTCTAGTGTTCCGTTGAATTCTGGAGTCTTCCTTTCTGCAGCGAGGTAGTTGGCCCATACAGTTTTCTTGTGGGTGTTGAATGCAATTGCCATTTTCTTAAGAGCAGCACCCTTCACTTTGTCCACGTCTTCTTTAGTGAAATAATCTGGTAGGGTGAAATGTTCCATCAGAGAATCCCAAAGGTCTTGTTTGGCTCTGTCATCGACCCAAGTAACACCTGGACGTTTAGTCTTTGGCTCTTTCCATTCTTGAATGGAGATCGAGAGTTTGTCCTTCACAAGAATTCCGCACTGACGGGTCCACTTGTTTGCAATGTTCTTAGGTGATCGGGGTTCGCCACTAGGTTTGACGGAGTCGATGTTGTACTTTACACCATCCTTCAACAATCTGCTCGGGCCTCGCTTTGTCCTGTTGTCTGTAGAAGCAGATTTGCTCGACCCGGAGGGCTGAAAATAAGGAAGATCGATTCGTTCATATATCTTAAAATAAAAAAACATGTGATGATCACCAGATGCCTGCTTATATAAATATACCTCGACGGTAGTCTTTGTTATTTGAAGATCAACATTCTCTGTGTCATCAAAAACATTGTTTGTGTCATTATAATCAGAATCATAGTTTATGACTTCATCAGCTGTGTCGACGAGATCGAATATCTTTTCATCACCCTCTCCGGTATTGTTCAGATGTTGGGAGCCGTCATCTGCTTCATTCAGATCATCTAGCCTGCCAAGGCTGCGTATGATGTCGAACAATTCCTCTTCTTTGTCTCTGCCGGTATTGTCCGCCATAGCTTTTACTTAACTAATACAGAAGAAATATAGAACAATTTAGTATTCAAATTTATTACAATGCATGGATGCAATCAATAAGGAAAAACTGAATCATATAGTACATAATATATATGCATCGTCTCGATTAATATATAATCTCGAATACATCATCGTCTCGAATAAAGCGTCTCAAATATTATATATCGAATACATCACTGGCTAGGTACCTAATAAAGATCAAGTACTACAGAAGAATCTAGGGCGCCACTCGCGGTTCCTGGGGCGCGGGCGGTGGACACCCAAAGAGAAGGAACCATCACAGGATCATATCTCTGGTCATCTGCCCAAAGAACCTGCCAAGTAGTGATGAACCTGACATCGTCCATAGCAGCCATGTAGCGATGGACGTGCTCGTCTTCCTCCCTGACACGACAACGCACCACCTCCGGCGGGGCCGGCTGCCTCTACACCGAATGTGGCCCACGTGAACGCCACCAAAGGAGATCAGCGTCGACGATGGGACCCGAGGCCGGGTTCCTCACCAAGCGGCGCGCCCCTCCAGGTAGCACCTCCCAGTGCCAGCCCGGCGGAGCCCAGTCCCGGACATGGGTCCTCTGAAGCATGACGTCGTCACGAACTCGTCGACGGCGAGGATACGGGCCGGGCATATCGTCGAGAACAAATACTATATGCCTGCAAAAAGTAACATTAATCTAACATTCTATATGCAAATTCTAATAATTTGACATTAATCTAATTCATCTAACTAAAACTAATTCTAAAATTTCTAACATTTCTGATTATATAACTAACATTTCTAATATTTCTATAACTAAAAAACAAAAAAATTGCTAACATTTTTATAAATATTTCTATAACTAAAAAACAGGAAAAAATTATAACATTTCTAATATTTCTATAACTAAAAAACAGGAAAAAATTATAACATTTCTATATAACTAACATTTCTAAAAATATTTCTATAACTGCAAAACAGAATAATTTCTAACATTTCTATAACTAAAAAACAGAAAAAATTCTATAACTAAAATTCTATAATGTGTGTGTGTGTGTGTGTAGTGTGTAATGTGTGTGTGTGTGTGAACATGGCGGCCGGGGTGAGCTCACCGGCGAGGCGACGGGACGGGGCGGCGACGACGGGACGGGCCGACGACGACGGGGCGGGGCGTGGCGACGGGGCGGCCGGGGGGCGGCGACGGGGACGACGGGGACGGGGACGAC
>NC_041386.1:698257467-698295314 GCF_002162155.2 Triticum dicoccoides | reverse complement strand
GGGGACGACAGGGACGGGGACGGCCGAGGCGGCGACGTTGACGGGGGCAGCGACGAGGGGCGGTGATGGCCGGGGTCGGCGACGAGGGGCGGGGCGGCGACGTCGACGGGGACGGCGTCGACCGGGGCTGGGCGGCGTGACGGAGGGAAGAAACAGAGAGGGAAAGTGAATTTTTTTCAACTGTTGTATATATAGGATGGACCTTTAGTACCGGTTGGTGCCACGACCCGGTACTAAAGGTCTGTTTTGGCCAGGCCAAGCGGTGAGAAGCGCCCCCCTTTAGTACCGGGTGGTGGCTCCAACCGGTACTAAAGACCCCCCCCTTTAGTACCGGTTGGTGCCACGACCCGGTACTAAAGGGGTGCGCTGGCGCAGTGCGGTGCGGCAAGTTTAGTCCCACCTCGCTAGTTGAAGGGCTACCGCACTGGTTTTAACCCCGGTGCGGTAGCTCTCTCGAGCTCCTCTCCTAAGCAGGCCTACTGGCCTACCTATTCAGTGTTGCCCTGTGGGCCTACTAGGCCTTTGCGGGCCTGCATCCTAGCCCAACAGAAGGTTGTGTTTCTAGTCGTATGCAGGCCACTTTGGCCCAGTAGGCGGGCTTTTTTATTTTCTTATTTTTTTTTTGCTTTTTTGTTTTATTTATTTTTGAGTTTTTTTTGCTGTATTTAGAGTTTCTTTCTGAATATTTTTGCTTTAGGTACAAAAAATTACAAACTTTCTGTTAGTGCCGGTAGTTTTCAAATTTGAATAGTTTAAATTTTGAATTATTTGAAACTTGTGTGAATCACTAGTTTGTGAATAACTTAACTTTGAAAAAAGATTTTTCAGTGATTCTTTTTTTTATGTTTAATATTATTGTGTTTTATCATTATATTCAATTTGATAATGCTTAGGTTATTTAAAAAATGAAATGCCTTTGTAACAGATGAGTTTTCGTCCGAAACCCTGATACTTCGAAAGAGATAGTAAATGCATGAAAGAATTTGTTTGCACATAAAATTTCTTCGCGTTTCAAATGCCAAAACACATAACTACCCTAACTATTACAGAGATTCCCTCCTCGGTGTGAAACACAGAAGAAAGTGATGATAGTGAAGCCGATCACATCCCGGATCTTTGGGTGTGAAACTTTTTCTTCGCCTGTGTCCCTTTGCACCGTAGCCATGGAAAATCTTCATCATTTAACTAGATGCTCGGGTCAATATTCACTGCGAATGGAGCAATTTCATCAAACTTTTCATAATCTTCTGACATGTTTGTCTTGTCATCCACTCCCACGATGTTTCTTTTCCCTGAAACAACTATGTGGCGCTTTGGCTCGTCGTATGATCCATTCGCTTCCTTATCTTTTCTTTTTCTCGGCCTGGTAGACATGACTTTCACATAAAAAACCTGCACCACATCATTGGCTAGGATGAATGGTTCTTCTGCATACGCAAGATTGTTGAGATCCACTGTTGTCATTTCGTACTGCGGGTCTTCCGTTACCCTGCCTCGTGTCATATTGCCCCATTTGCACCGAAACAAAGGGACCTTTAAACCACCTGCATAGTTGAGTTCCCATATGTCCTCTATGTAACCAAAATATGTTTCCTTTCCCGTGTTGGTTGTTGCATCAAAGCGGACACCACTGTTTTGGTCGGTGCTCTTCTTATCTTGGACGATCGTGTAAAATGTATTCCCATTTATCTCGTACCCTTAGAAATTCATTATATTTGAAGATGGTAACTGGGACAGCGAGTATAGGTCATCGTCAATATCGCCATCGTGCATGGCACGTTTCTGCAACCAACCGGCAAAAGTCCTCATTTGTTCATGTATAATCCAGTCGTCAGACTTCTCTGAGTGTTTGGAGTGTAGAAAATTCTTGTGTTCCTCCATATACGGAGCCACCAAGGCGGAATTCTGTGGAACTGTGTAGTGTGCTTCAGTGAGAGAATGCCCGTCCATACATATTATTTGATCCCCTCCTAGCGTGCCTTTTCCATCCAGTCTGCCCTTATGCCGCGATTCAGGAACACCAATCGGCTTAAGGTCAGGAATAAAGTCAATACAAAACTCAATGACCTCCTCATTTTCATGGCCCTTCGTGATGCTTCCTTCTGGCCTAGCACGGTTATGAACATATTTCTTCAAGACTCCCATGAACCTCCCAAAGGGGAACATATTGTGTAGAAATACAAGACCCAAAACATTAATCTCTTCGCAAAGGTGAACTAGGACGTGCGTCATGATGTTGAAGAAGGATGGTGGGAACACCAACTCAAAACTGACAAGACATTGCACCAAATCATTCTATAATCTTGGTATGATTTCTGGATCGATTACCTTCTGAGAGATGGCATTGAGGAATGCACATAGCTTCACAATGGCTAATCGAACGTTTTCCGGTAGAAGCCCCCTCAATGCAATCGGAAGCAGTTGCATCATAATCACGTGGCAGTCATGAGACTTTAGGTTCTGGAACTTTTTCTCTGCCATATTTATTATTCCCTTTATATTCAACGAGAAGCCAGACGGTACTTTCATGCTGAGCAGGCATTCAAAGAAGATTTCCTTCTATTCTTTGGTAAGAGCATAGCTCGCCTGACCCTGATGTATGCCATATTTTCCGTGCATACGTTGCTGGTCCTCCCGTGCCTCTGGTGTATATTTTGTCTTCCCATACACGCCCAAGAAGCCAAGCAGGGTCACGGAAAGATTCTTCGTCACGTGCATCACGTCGATTGCAGAGCGGACCTCTAGGTCTTTCCAATAGGGCAGGTCCCAAAATATAGATTTCTTCTTCCACATGGGCGTGCGTCCGTCAGCGTCCTTCAGAACAGGTTGTCCGCCAGGACCCTTTTCAAAGATTACCTTCAAATCCTTCACCATATCATGTACATCAACACCAGTACGGTGGCGAGCCTTCGTCCGGTGATCCGCCTCACCTTTGAAATGCTTGCCTTTCTTTCTTACGGGATGCCTGCTCGGAAGAAATCGACGATGTACCAGGTACACATTCTTCCTACAACTCTCCAAATATATACTATCAGTATCATCCAAACAGTGCGTGCATCCACGGTATCCCTTGTTTGTCTGTCCTGAAAGGTTACTGAGAGCAAGACAATCATTGATGGTCACGAACAACAACGCCTTTAGGTCAAATTCTTCCTGTCCGTGCTCATACCACACACGTACACCTGTTCCATTCCACAGTTGTAATAGTTCTTCAACTAATGGCCTTAGGTACACATCAATGTCGTTGCCGGGTTGCTTAGGGCCTTGGATGAGCACTGACATCATAATGAACTTCCGCTTCATGCACAACCAAGTAGGAAGGTTATACAAACATAGAGTCACAGGCCACGTGCTATGGTTGCTGCTCTGCTCCCCAAAAGAATTAATGCCATCTGCGCTTAGACCAAACCATATGTTCCTTGGGTCACCTGCAAACTCCTCCATGTACTTTCTCTCGATTTTTCTCCACTGCGAACCGTCCGCAGGTACTCTCAACTTTCCGTCTTTCTTACAGTATTCTCTGTGCCACCGCATCGCCTTCGCATGCTGTTTGTTTTGGAACAAACATTTCAACCGTGGTATTATAGGAGCATACCACATCACCTTGGCAGGAATCTTCTCCCTGGGGCGCTCGCCCTCGACATCACCAGGGTCATCGCGACTGATCTTATAACGCAATGCACCGCATACCGTGCAAGCGTTCAAATCCTCATACGCACCGCGGTAGAGGATGCAGTCATTAGGGCATGCATGTATCTTCTGCACGTCTAACCCTAGAGGGCACACAGCCTTCTTTGCTTCATACGTACTTTCGGGCAATTCGTTGTCCTTTGGAAGCATATTCTTTATCATTACTAGCAACTTTCCAAATCCCTTGTCAGATACACCATTCTCTGCCTTCCATTGCAGAAATTCCAGTGTGGTGCTCAACTTTTTTTTGTCAGCTTCGCAATTCGGGTACAACAATTTCTTGTGATCCTCTAACATGCGCTGCAACTTCTTCCTCTCCAAATCACTTGCGCAGTTTCTCTTTGCATCGGCAATGGCACGACCTAGATCATCAGCGGGCTCATCTGATGCCTCTTCTTCAGCTTGTTCCCGCATTGCCGGCTCAGCTTCTTCCTCCATTGTTGTATCATCGTATTTATGGAACCCATGGCCAGGATAGATGTCGTCGTCCTCTTCTTCTTCATTGTCTTCCATCATAACCCCTCTTTCTCCGTGCTTGGTCCAAACATTATAGTGGGGCATGAAACCAGACTCAAATAGGTGGACGTGAATGGTTCTTGACGTAGAGTAATTGCGACCATTCTTACAGCTAGCACATGGACAAGGCATAAAACCATCCGCCCGCTTGTTTGCCTCAGCGGCAAGCAGAAAAGTATGCACGCCATTAATGAACCCGGGAGAGCATCAGTCATCATACATCCATTGTCAGCTCATATCTTCATTATACACAACACCGAATAGACCAAATTAATACAAGTTCATACATAAAGTTCATATACAACACTTAATTAAATGCAACATACAAATAACTCTCTAGCTAAAGAATTTAAATGCAACAACAAATGCGATCAAGATCGCAACTAAGGTAACAATTGATCCAATAGCATAATGATACCAAGCCACACTATCAATGGCATATTTTCTAATCTTTCTAATCTTCAACCTCATTTTCTTCATCTTGATCTTGTGATCATCGACGACATCGGCAACATGCAACTCCAATTCCATCTTCTCCCCCTCAATTCTTTTCAATTTTTCTTTTAAATACTCATTTCCTCTTTCAACTAAATTTAACCTCTCGACAATAGGGTCGATTGGAATTTCCGGTTCACATACCTCCTAGATAAAAATACCTATGTCAACTTGATGGGCATAATTTGTCACAAACATGAAATGCAACAACTAGTTTTAAAAGAGAATATACCACATCCGAATCATAACAAGGACGAGGGCCGACGGGGATGGATATCAAAACCATGGCACTATGTATAACAAACAACGTACGGGTAAGACAATTATACGAGTAACTATATATCCAAATCACACAAACATCAATTTGGTAATGTAAAACATTCATGAACAAGAGCCTCACCACAAGGTGGTGCCGGCGACGGGACGGTGCGAGCGATCGATGGTGGTTACGACGGAGATTTAGAAGGCACTAAGTAAACCACACCTACATATGCAAACTAAGTGTTATTTTTGACCTCTAATTGCATATAAATCAAATACTAGCAAATATAATTCCTCCCAAATTAATCACTATACAAAGCATTGCAAGAGCTAATCTAGCAATGAGAGTTGAAAGGACAAAGTTGCTAACCTTTGTGATCATTTGAATGGATGGGGGCCTTCAAATCTTGACAAATTTTGGGCAAAATTTGTGAGGAGCTCGAGGAAGAGAGGGGAAGAACAGAGGAAGTGAGGGGAAAGGGGAAGAACAGAGTGGATCGGGTGGACGAATGGTTTATGTACTTCGACCTTTAGTACCGGTTCGTGCCACGAACCGGTACTAAAGGTGCTGGACGGGCCCCAGACTGACAACATCCTGCCACCACTCTCCTTAGTGTCGGTTCGTGCCACAAACCGGTGCTAAAGGTTCGCCACGAACCGGTACTAATGAGGGCGGGCGGCTAGCCGTTGGAACCGGCACTAATGGACACATTAGTGCCGGCTCAAAATCAAACCGGCACTAATGTGTCTCAGATTTGCCCCTTTTTCTACTAGTGCTTTGCTGAAATTCCTACCAACAAGCGAATTATTCTATCCGGAACTCTGTTACAAAAACAACTTTGAAGAACTTTGTAGCATCATACGCCTGTTAATTCCGTCTAACGATTGAGCCATGGATTTCTTCAATACTTTGACAGACAACGTGAAATATAGAAGAATATGTATATAGATGAGATCAAAAAAATTTGGATAAACTTGTGCACATCCATCATGGGAGCATTCTTATGTCAAAATTCAAACATTGACATATATGATCAAATGTTGAATATGTCAAAATTCAAACTTGGACATGTGATCAAATGTTGCATATGTCAAAATTCAAACATTGACATATATATGATGAAACTTTAACATATATACATCTAATCATCTAATCATCTAATCAAAATTCATCTAATTAACATTTCTATATCTATACATATTTGATCAAAAACTTTTTTCTATACATCATTTGATCATATGTCATCTAATCTCATCAAAATTGCATCTATACATCAAACTTTTTTCATGTAATCATCAAAATTGCATCTATACAAAAAAAATTGCATCTAATCATTAAACTTTTTTCTATACATCAAAATTGCATCTAATCATCAAAATTGCATCTATACATCAAACTTTTTTCATCTAATCATCAAAATTGCATCTATCCCAAAAATTGCATCTAATCATCAAACTTTCTTCTATACATGAAAATTGCATCTAATCATCTATATATACATAACACAAAAATGCATCAAAAATAATTGTGTGTGTGCATGTGTGCGTGTGTGTGTGTGTGCGCGCGCGCGCGCGTGCCCGGCTTGGATGGGCACGGCCATGGTGGCAGGGGCTCACAGCGGGTGATGGCCAGCAAGGCGAGGTGATGGGAGCGGCGACGGGCAGGGGCGGCGCGCTCGTACGGGGGCGGCGACGCCGCGTGTCGGGGACAGCGACGGGGGGCGGCGACGATGTCGATGAGAAGCAGAGGAGAGGACGAAGAGAATGAAATTGAATTTTTTTGAAGTGTTTTCTTATATAGGTGGGACCTTTAGTCCCAGTTGGAGCCACCAATCGGGACTAAAGGTCTATTTCGGCCAGGACAAGCAGCGGGAAGCATATGCCTTTAGTCCCGATAGGTTTCTCCAACCGCGACTAATGGTATCCCTTTAGTCGCGGTTGGAGCCACCAACCGGGACTAAAGGCCTGTGCTAGCACGGCGTCGGGCGTGTAGAACTTTAGGCCCACCTCGCTAGTCGAAGACTGCCCGCACTAGTTTATAAGCGCGGCTGTGCGCACCATGTTGAACTCGTCACTACTAAAGGCCTATGAGCCTAACCAATATGTCTCTGCCTGTGGGCCTGCTGTCCCTGCCGCGGTCCTGCATCCTGGTCCAACTAGCGGTTGGGTTTCTAGTCGTATGCAGGCCGTGGTGGCCCAGTAGGTGGCATTTTTTACTTTTTAGTCCAAGTAGGTCTTTTTCCACTTTTTTATTTTGTTTTTTGCTTTATTTATTTTCTTTTGTTTCTACTTTCAGCTAAATACTTAGAGTTTTTTAGTGATTCTTTTTGCTTTAGGTCACAAAAATCTATAGTTTAAATTTGAATTATTTGAAATTTGTGTGAATCACTAGTTTGTGAATAACTTTATTTTAAAAATAGATTTTTTTAGTGATTCTTGTTCCTGCTGTTTAATATTAGTGTGTTTTATCATTATATTCAATTTGATAATTCTTAGGTTATTTAAAAAATAAAATACCATTGTAATAGATGTGTTTTCGTCCGAAACCTAGATACTTCGAAAGAGATTGTCCATTTTATACACGAAGTGCATCCAGTTTTTGTCGTAACCCTCGCAACTTTTTAGCACATGCTGTGTGGGTGAAATGATTATACCATGCCAACTTTCAACCTTTTCAGAGTTCATTTGTAGTGCTTTTCATTTTCAGGGTCATTTAGCTCAAAAAAATCAGTAAATGCATGAAAAATGCAAATGATGTCAGAAAGGGTTGAAAATTGATGACGTGGCTTCGAATGGTGCATAATGAACGCAAAAATGTCTGGAGTTGAAATAAGTTTAATAATGAAATGTCTTTGTAACAGATGATTTTTCATCCCAAACCCTGATACTTCGAAAGAGATGGTCCATTTTGTACACGAAGTGCATCGAGTTTTTTCCATAACACTCAACTTTTTAGCAAATGCTATTTGGCTGAAATGATGATACCATACCAACTTTCAACCTTTTTAGAGTTCATTTGTAGTGCTTTTCAATTTCAGGGACATTTAGCTCAAAAATCAGTAAATGCATGAAAAACACCCAATGAAGTCAGAAAGGGTTGAAAATTGATGACGTGGCTTTGAATGTGCATACTGAACGAACAAAAAGTCTGGAGTTGAAATAAATTTAAAATATGAAATGCCTTTGTAACATATGAGTTTTCGTCCGAAACCTTGATACTTTGAAAGAGATTGTCCATTTTGTACACGAAGTGCATCCAGTTTTTGCCGTATCCCTCTCAACTTTTTAGCACATGCTATGTGGGTGAAATGATGATACTATGCCAACTTTAAAACTTTTCAGAGTTCATTTATAGTGCTTTCCAATTTCAGGGTCATTAGCTCAAAAAAATCAGTAGATGCATGAAAAATACCAAATGAAGTTAGAAAGGGTTGAAAATTGATGACGTTTGTCCGAAACACACAAGTACATGTTTCAAATGCCAAAACACATAAGCACCCAACTATTACCAAGATTCCCTATGGTTTGTCCAAAGTGGGACTTTCCAGATATATAAGTCCGGAAACTCATTAGAGAAGAAAGTGATGACAGTGAAGCCGATCACATCCCATAGTGGGATCTTTGGGTGTGAAACTTTTTCTTCGCATGTGTCCCTTTGCACCGTAACTATGGACAATCTTCATCATTTAACTGGATGCTCGGGTCAATATTCACTGTGAAGGGAGTTATTTCATGAAAGTTTTCATAATCTTCTAACATGTCTAGCTTGTCATCCACTCCAATGATGTTTATTTTCCCTAAAAGAACTATCTGGCTCTTTGGCTCATAGCATGACATATTCGTTTCCTTATCTTTTCTTTTTCTCGGGTTGGTATACATGTCCTTCACATAAAAAAACGTGTGCCACATCATTGGCTAGGACGAATGGGTCGTTTGCGTAAGCAAGATTGTTGAGATCCACTGTTGTCATCACGTACTGCGGGTCTTCCTTTACGCCGCCTCCTGTCAGATCGACCCATTTGCACTGAAACAAAGGGACCTTCAAATCACTTCCATAGTCAAGTTCCCATGTCTCCTTTATTTAACCATAGTATGTGTCCTTTCCCCTATTGGTTGCTGCATCAAAGTGGACACCACTATTTTGGTTGGTGCTCTTTTTATCTTGACGGATCATGTAAAATGTATTCCCATTTATCTCGTACCCTTTGAAAGTCATTATATTCGAAGATGGTAACTGCGATAGCAAGTACAGATCATCTTCAACAACGTCGTCATGCATGGCATGTGTCTGCAACCAACCGAAGAAAGACCTCGTTTGTTCACGTGTAATGCAGTCATCAAACTGCTCCGGGTATTTGGAGTGTAGAATATTCTTGTGTTCCTCCATGTAGGGAGCCACCAAGGTGGAATTTGGTAGAACTGTGTAGTGTGCTTGAGTGAGAGAATGCCCGTCCATACATATTATTTGATTCAGTCCTAGCATGCCACTTCCTCCCAGTCTGCCCTTATGCCGCGATTCAGGAACGCCAATCGGCTTAAGGTCAGGAATAAAGTCAGCACAAAACTCAATAACCTCCTCATTTTCATGGCCCTTGGAAATGCTTCCTTCTGTTCTAGCACAGTTATGAACATATTTTTTTAAGACTCCCATGAACCTCTCAAAGGGGAACATATTGTGTAGAAATACAGGACCCCGAGCGGCAATCTCTTTGCATAGGTGAACTAGGATGTGCGTCATGATATTGAAGAAGAATTGTGGGAACACCAACTTGAAACTGACAAGACATTATGGACCTCTAGGTCTTTTCAATAGGGTACGTCCCAAAATATAGATTTCTTCTTCCACATGGGTGCACGTCCTTCAATGTCGTTCAGAACAGATTATCCGCTAGGACTCTTTCCAAAGATTACCTTTAAATCCTTGACCATATCATGTACATCATCACCAGTACGGTGGTGAGGCTCCGTCCAATGATCTACCTCACCTTTGAAATGCTTACCTTTCTTTCTTACGGGATGCCTGCTCGGAAGAAACCGACGATGTCCCAGGTACACATTCTTGTTACAATTATCCAAATATATATTGTTGGTATCATCCAAACAATGCGTGCACGCATGATATCCCTTGTTTTTCTGTCCTAAAAGGTTACTGGGAGCAGGCCAATCACTGATGGTCACAAACAGCAACGCATGTAGGTCAAATTCTTCCTGATCGAGCTCATCCCACGCACGTACACCTTTTCCATTCCACAGTTGTAAGAGTTCTTCAACTAATGGCCTTAGGTACACATAAATGTCGTTGTCAGGTTGCTTAGGGCCTTGGATGAGCTCTGGTATCATAATGAACTTATGCTTCATGCACAACCTAGGAGGAAGATTATAGATACATAGAGTAACAAGCAAGTGCTATGATTGCTCCTCTGCCCCCCAAAAGGATTAATGCCATCTACACTTAGACCAAATCATATGTTCCCTGCATCAGCTGCAAAGTCCATCCACTTCCTCTCGATTTTTCTCCACTGCGACCCATCAGCGGGTACTCTCAACTTTCCGTCTTTCTTATGGTCCTCTTAGTGCCATCGCATCAACTTGGCATGCTCTTTGTTTTGGACCAAACGTTTCAACTGTGGTATTATAGATGCATAACACATCAACTTGGCAGGAATCTTCTTCCTAGGGCGCTCGCCCTCGACATCACCAGGGTCATCGCGTCTGATCTTATAGCGCAATGCATCCCATACTGGGCATGGGTTCAAATCCTCGTACCCACCGTGGTAGAGGATGTAGTCATTAGGGCATGCATGTATCTTCTGCACCTCTAATCCTAGAGGGCAGACAATCTTCTTTGCTTCATACGTACTCTCGAGCAATTCGTTGTCCTTTGGAAGCATCTTCTTTATCATTATCAGCAACTTTCCAAATCCCTTGTCAGATACACCATTCTCTTCCTTCCATTGCAGCAATTCCAGTGTGGTGCCCTGATTTTTCTTGTCCTCTTCGCAATTTGGATACAACAATTTCTTGTGATCCTCTAACATGCGCTGCAACTTCAGCCTCTCCTTGCTACTTGCGCAGTTTCTCTTTGCATTGGCAATGGCCCGACCTAGATCATCAGCGGGCTCATCTGATGCCTCTTCTTCAGCTTCTTCCCGCATTGCCCGCTCAGCTTCTTCCCCCATTGTTGTACCATCGTATTCAGAGAACCCATGGCCAGGATAATTGTGGGTGTCCTGGACTAGGGGGTCCTTTGGCGGCCGGTCTATCATTGTGGGCTGGACTGATGGGCCGTCAAGATACAAGGTAGAAGATCACCTCCCGTGTCTGGTGGGGACTCCCGTATGCATGTATGGAAAATATAGGTGTCCGGATATGTTATTTCTTTCTGTAAAACCAACTTTGTACAACCCTAAGCCCCTCCGGTGTCTATATAACTGGAGAGTAGATCGGAGGCAGGATCACAACATTGATAGGCTAGCTAATCTAGGGTTAGCCGATTCGATCTCCAGGTAGATCAATTCTTGTATCCTCTATACGCTCGAATATAATCAAGTAGGAGTAGGGTTTTACCTTCATTAAGAGGGCCCGAACCTGGGTAAACAATGTGTCCGTTTTCCATAGTTACCATTGGTTCTCAGACGTACAGCTTGCCCCCCCCCTACCCGAGATCTTCCGGTTTTGACACCGACATTGGTGCTTGCATTCAGAGCTCCGTTGTATCGTCGAAGAAGGATCGATGGCTCACCTCTTCATCAACAATGATGCTATGTCCAAGGAAATTTTTCTCCCTGGGTAGGTTTTTGTGTTCTGTGGCTTTGTGCTTCGTGCCAACTCGATCGGCCGCCTCGAGCAGGTTGATAGTTATGCCACCAGCCACCAGATCAGGTTTGGAAACCTGAACTACGTTGCTGACATCCGAGGAAACCTAGTCTTCGACGAGATCGCGGCCTCGGCCGGCACTCATTGTCCCTGCCAAGAAGACTCTTCGGATCCCCTTTTAGATCCTGTCCAGGGGCCGACACCCATACCCGCCACGGCCTTAGACCCTGGGCAGGTCCCATTGTCCGAAAACAGGATCGTAAGCCCCGCTGGACTTCTTCCCCTTGTGGAACTCCTGACTGAAGACCCATATGCAATCTTAGACTTGGCTCTGGGCAACCATCCCGAACTGCCGAGGTCTGCACTCAGCGGGTTCGATCAGGCGTCCCATGCCAAACTTAACCCAGCAGATCCGTAGTTTATGGTCCCACTTCTGCTCTTAGACGAAGCAATGGGATTGATCCAGTCTCTCACCATCATGGAAGTTTTACCTCTGAATTGTACCCAGCTTGGACTGGCACTACTAGAAAAAAGGCTGTTAGTGGCGCACCTATTTTGGCTACTAATGGCGCACTATAGGTGCGCCACTATTATCACGCCACTACTAATAAATAGTAATGGCGCACGCCTGGTGCGCCACTATTGATATACATAAAAGTGGCGCACCACCTGATGCGCCATTACTATCCCAGACACTAATGTCGCAGCTAAAGTGCGCCATTACTAGGCCCAGTAGTGCACCACTGCTATTACTCCAAGGGGCCATGGGTACCTTGTGCTCTGGGTTACTCACTTTTAGATAATGCGCCACTGGTATGTTTATTTCTGTGCGCCACTAAAGTGCAATATGGTGCACCACTACTATGAATATTAGGATTTTTTTTTTGCTTTTCTGATATTTGAATAGGTTACAAAATACATTACAACACAGAATATAAATAGCCCAACATATAAATAGCAGATTTATCGAATACAATAGCAGACTAGTCTCCGAATACAATTCATCGTATTAGTCTCTGAATTCAAAATACCGAACAAAGTTATAACACTACAAGTCTCGAGACCGCGAGTAGAGAGTTTGTCTTCACATTACAAGTCGATATCTAAACTACCATCACATAGAAGAGGGTTGCGGTCACGATGAGCATCATCGGACGAAATTGATCTTCATCTGGTTCCTCCTCCGCTCCCTCCTCTATCCCGCTACATAGTGCGTGTATCTAGCTTCTGCCTCCGCCCTAGTGGTGTACCCTTTGTAACTGTTACCGCTGAAACGGTGAACCTGTCTCCGACACTCCTCCCAGTCATCGTAGACTCCGGGAACCTCACCCTTGTACACGACATACGACGGCATCTCTATGCACTAGACAAACAAAATGTTAGTAGCAATTCACAGATAATATATAAGCAATATATAAGTATGCAACAAAAGGATCGGAAGAGAAAAGCAACACATTAATGGCATGATTCATGGTCCTACTAATAAATAACATCGATTACATATAAGTTGAACGACTGTCCAAACTAAAGAGACATACAAGTTCATTAAAGTTTAATTACAACATGAGCTAATCAATATTTCAGAACTACATAGCATCAATACTTTCGACTCGACTCAGGGACCGGAGTGTGGATGAACCGCCGTCTATCGTGATGGTCATGAATGTGCGTTCGTTGTCAGCCTGCATTTGTAGCGTTGTTTCTATTTCACTGTTGGACTGTTGATATTTGAGGTAGAACTGCCCCGAGATACGAAGGACATCTTGATAGATGATTTCCGCAAACTCCGACTGGATGCGAATGAATCTTGTCTGATGTCCGCGTCCTGGATTGCCGACAAGCGTGCGACCCAATCTTTGAAATTATTTGGTAGCATAATGTGATTATGGTTCTGTACGATCGTCCACATGTGATGGAGGGCGTAGTAGGCATCCTTCTGACTGCAAGGCGGCTTCTTGACGTAGGGGAACGTCGTTACGTGGGTGAACACATGCTTTTCGTACCTACAAATTGGCCTCCTGAAGGTGCATCCAGATTTGGCGTAGCCGGGGAGAGCATCATCAAGAACTTTCTTGATATTTGTGTAGTCTTTCTTCGACTGATGGTCCAAGTGGAAATACGTGGCCATGGAATATTTCGGGCTTAAGAGGATGAGTGTGCAATGTGTGTCACTACACAAAACACGGAATGTTAGAAAAAAAAAGAACGATCAAAATCTAAGAAATCATATATTACGGGGTGGTGAGGGGATGACTTACTCTGAAAAAAAAGGCACGAGAAAGTTATCCTTATTTGGGTTTGCCAGAATAACGCCTTCGAGGTATGAACTCGCGACTTGCCGGTCCCCATCGCTGCCCAAGATCTTGGCACACATGTAGAAGGGGTCGACTATCACTATGTCCGGGGTCTTATCTCTAATGATCCGCATCTCCATACTGAGCGAAACTAGCCGAATGAAGGTGTAGTGCAGCAGATGAAGGCTAAACATAGCGAAGATGTCATCAAACCGTAGGACGATCATACGCTCGGTGGTGCTATCGACAAAGCCCTTGGCCTTTGGAACCTTGGCCACAAAAACCAGGTATGCCACATCATTCTCAGAGAGACGCCGCTTCTCCATAAAAAGAACATAGTCATGCAGACTCCGCATAGCACCGGTTGCAGCATTGAGTAGATTAGTCGGTAGCATCGGCCTGCCGCCACACACACCCTCCTCGAGATATCCTTAGGTATTGGTGGCCCTTCCTGAGCACGGATCATACTCGGTGCCGGCTGGCTCGCAACCTTGTTATTTTTTCTTTTCCGTCTCTTCTGCTTCTTCTGCTGTAATGGGATCGAGTTCTGCTCAGAGACCACCTTCTTGAGTGTGTTGGTGTTGATAATATTTCGCACCTCGGCTATTTGAGTCTCGGTGAAGGCGACAGCTGGAGGCGTCTCCTGAGAACTGAATGCTAGACGACGCCTGTTGCAATTGGGTTTCTCCGTGGTACCAGCTAGATCGCGATCATCTTTTGCAGGGTTGGGTTCTTGAGAAGGAGGCCCCAAGAACTCGTCACCGTACCCATGTTCGTTGATGTACTTATCGATGTTGGAAAATGTACCGTCGTCGTCGTCCGGATCCTGTGCCATATGCATGTCCGGATCAGCTGACGGCGGTAGCATTGCGGCGGTCTTGCCATGGCTTGGCGCCGGCACGACTGGCGGTGTTTTCTGTAGGGTGGTGTCCCCCGCCCCCAAACAAATCTGGCTCTTCGACGAAAGCAAGGGCCAGTTTAAGCAGGCACTGAGGGTCATCACATCATCTTCATCGGCCCCACGGGGTTGATACGGAGGTAACAAGTCATCGCAGCCCCACAGCACCCGAACCAATAGAACCCTATACACGGTGGGTGGCATCAGATTACCGTGGAACACGCGGTTGCCCGGTTGAACGATTTAGGCCTTGGCGACATCGATTAACTCGCCGTCCACAAAGTGCAGGAGAGTGCATGGAATGTTGGTGGCGCCCTACGAAAACATGTAAGGCGTCTGGGATGCCCAGTCAAAGGCAAGGAGATGAAGTCATCGGCCGAGGCTTAGTTACCGTGATGGCGTCGAGCTCGGCTAATGTCGAGGCCGCCAACGACGGGCGTGCAAGTGACGGAGGGGCCGCTTGCTGCCGAGGTGTCGGCTGGCGTATTCTTCCCACACCCATGTGCATTAAGCTCCAATGCCGGCGCCGACGCCGGAGACACCAATGCCGCCTCCTCCGGAGACACCAATGTCGGCGTGTTGTGCGAGTTGCTGCCCGTGAAGCTGGGAATCGGGGGCGGCCCCTGTTGGCCGCCCGCAATCCACCCCCGCAGCCCCTCAAGAAAGGAAGGCATAATGGCGGTGATTGTCACTCCCAATTGGTCTCGCACTTGCTCTTGGACTATCTCCGGAATCCATGCCACTTGTGCCTTGAGTTCTTTAACCTCGCGCTCCTGGCTTTCCGAGCTAGTCTTTCTCTCCTTTCGCCCAGCCTTATAGTATTCTGACTATTTCGTGGACACGACCATATGACGACGGCTTAGTGAACTTATCCTTGTTTTTTCACTACGTTCAACGCCCTATTTAAAGTGGTGCCCCAAGAGGTAGACGGGGAGCCCGCGCTACTGCTTTCAGTTTCCTACGGAAGGAACGTGAACCATTTAGAAATTTGGCTTCATTAATTAGAATGCAACCATATGGAGCTAATTACACGGGGGTGTATTCCTTACCAGAACAAGCTCCGCATGGGGGAGCCCGCGCTACTGCTTTTCATGGTATTTACCGAAGAGGGGCGGTAGGCCTTGCTCGGCACGCTCCGCGTCCTCCTTGTCCCATTTAGGTTCCGCCACTCTGTAACCGCCGGGACCGAGTTTGTGGACCCCTAAGTTCAAGACCCACATATCTTTCCCCCACTGACTTGATCCCGCGGATGCTTTGCTCTCGCACTTGATCTTGAACTCCAGGTAATCAGCTTCGCTGATCGAAGGATTTGCCTCCTTGATCTTCTCATAACTATCACCAATAAGAATCCTTCTCTTCACCGCGGCTCTCCAAGTAGCGAGGGCCGTGCTCATCTTCGTGAGGGCAGCATTGTTCACTTTATTTCCTCAGAGGCGTGTGTTTCCGAAGTCACCAGGGAACTTGTATCGTTCATGCAGCTTCGTGAAGAGGAGGTTGCGCAAATTCCCTCGGTCATGATGCCTTAGGTTCTCGGTGTTGATCGAGACGGTGCTCCGGAGAATGCACCCAAGTTGTCCCGCATACCCACTGACTAATTTTTTTGGCACCATTGGATGCCCACTTGAGGACACTCCAGTAAATTCCTCCTTGACGGTGCCAAGCACGTTCGGGCGCCGGTCCTTCCGTTGCCTCTTCGGTTGGCTGCCATCTGTGCGTTCGTTGCCATCATCAATGGTGGCATCCTCGGCGGCACCAACAGTAGTGTCATCCCCGACGCCACTAGGGGTTGTGTAGTCGGGATCGGTGTCTTCTGCGGCGTCCTCATAGCGGTGAGGTTCTTCCTCCATCTCATGGGACAGCTCCCAGAATTGCTTCCCCGAACCGCCGGCCTCATCGTTGTCGGCCACGTTCGCTATAAGTAGGAAAAAAGGCTACTAGAGTTATTGGATGAGATCAGGGTAGTATCTATTGTTTATAAATGGCCAGTGCAAGCGACTATTGTCTATAAATGTTGAACTAGTGAAAAGCGCAATGGTTGATGGAATCGGTAGACAATAGATTCCATCGATCATGGCAGTGCCATTTATAGACAATTGATGGCACAATCAGAGACCGGTGCTAGTTCAAAGTGTAGATCTGTAGGAAACAACCATAACAGAGTAAAATTTCTAGGAGCTCATGAGGTGATGAATCACCTGGCCCTGGGGCACAGAGGAGCCCCAAGTTGATCCATTAGGTTCAGCAAGTATCTACAAATTAAAAAGGTTCCCTTTTTTAATTAAAATAAAACAGTGCAGCCACGCATTAGCTAAGACAGAGGACTGTTTGTTGCAAGCCGGCTGATATAGAAAGCATGCCTTCTGAAGAAATGTTAGTATGAAGCAAGGTAATTAAGTATATAGATCCATAGAAGGCACTGCGCCCATTATGGCCGGCCAGTCTTAAACAACAACCTAAAGTCAGACCCAAAATCATCAGGCATTGTGCAAGATTTAGTAAGACGACACACGAAAAGTACCCATGCAATGGCGTTGCCACCACTGTTTTCAAGAGCACACCATTGAATCTGTTTTTCTTTGATTTATCAATTTAGATAATCATGCTACTAGACAGCATTGAAGCAACAATTGCAGAGGTATAGCTGACAAAGAAAAGGAGACAATGATACCCTAGTGATGAGCCACAATAAGATCCAACCAGTGAGCGACATAGATAGTAGAATCTGGCAGTGTTCATGTTTAAATCAGAAAGAGAGGAAGAACATAAAAAAAATAACATTGTCTATAAATGTTGATTAATTTTTGTTTCGGTTCAGAATCGGGCACCTTCTAGGTCAAGAAAATTGGGCATGACCTTTTTCTAATTTTCTTGACCTAGGAGTGCCCCATCCTCAACCGAAATAGAAATTAATCAACATTTAGGAGAACACTAGCTTAAAGGTTCAAGCTTTTGCCAGATCAATCAATAGAACTACAATCCAGGCTTCTGCCAGTAGTTCAAACAAACTATAAACCAAGCAAGGGTTGACTACCACCAGGAAGCTAGTAGAAATAACTGCAGCTCGCACTACCACAAGTACAGCGCATGCATGCATGACTAAGCCATGCATAAGCACTAACAGATCCAATGATTGCTGTAGGTGCAGGCATATCATACACTTTCTTACCTTGTCCTGAAGTTGCAACCACCAGACCAGAGAGAAGTCGCTCCTCCTCTTCTTCCCTCAGCCCCAAATTCGCCTGCAATAACAACCACAATTCCGGTCAGGATAAATTCATCACAACACGTATGGATATTAACCATTCCACATCACATTCGCATCAGTACTGATACTTGCACTCTACTTTCATTTAGGGAACACTTGGGATATTAACCAGCTACAGATGCATTTCTGTTTTTGCATCCGTACTTCACCTATGCGCCAGACTGCTGTATTAGTGCAATGCGTACATTGTACGAGTGTATCAAACGATAAAAATTCCATTAAACACTATCTACAAATAACAGAGCAATGCACACTATCTCCATAAATATCAGTTAACAGAGCAATGCACAATATTAGTAGGAGGATGGCATTAACAGCAATTAGATCCTAACCTAATTAGGCCCAACCCCATATAGCAGTGGCACTAGCCATCCATTGTGTGGCTGTGCTCACGCACAAGCACACACATGGGGTGCTCGCGGCCATGGCCAAGCACCAGCAGCAGCTAGCGGCAGTAGTAGCGTAGCGGTGGCATGAGCAGCAGCAGCGCAGGACCAGCAGCAGAAGTACGCAACACAGGGCAGCAGTAAGCAGTGACCGCGGCTGTGGGCGCGCATGCGAGGGGAGCAGCAGAAGAAGAAGTAGAAGCAGCATCAGCAAGCAGTGGCGGGAGTAACTAGCAGCAGTGCAGCCAAGCGACAACAACGACAAAGCAGTAGCCGAGCAGGCGCACACGTATCACGACGCGGCCATGGACGAGCTCTGGGATGGAGGCGGCAGGGAGCAGCGGGCACGGCGGAACGCATACATGGACAGGTGCCAGGCGCGCGCGGACAGGGCTGGCTCCGGCCAGGGCGGCCATGGGAAGAGCGCGACGCGGGGCGCGAGGGCAAGGGCGTGCGGGGAGCAGTGTGCGGCAGCAACGGTCGGAAACGCCACTTCGGCAGCCAAAAGAGGCGCGGCAGGGCTCGTTTGAGTTTTGGCGCGGGAGGGCTCGTTCGAGTGCTGGTGGTGGCGCGCATCACCACCAGTAGCTCTAGCACACACACGAGAGTGGAAGAGGAGCTCACTGTCTGGCGACGAGGCAGATGCAGATCCGCGGCGGCCGGCGTTGGAGAGGAGGCAGATTTGGGTCGTTGTCGAGGAGGCGTCATCTAGGAGGGCGGTGGCGAGGAGATGAACCTCGAGGCAGCGGGGGGGCGTCGGCGTCCCGCCTGGATGCGCTGCCCGACGGGGGAGGTGGGGCGGCGTCCGGTGGAGGATGCGTGCACTAAGGAGGAAGCGAGGTGGTGGCGGCGGCGGGATCCGGGGGAGCGGCGACCGGCGGCTTGTGGCGAGAGGCGAGGGGCGAGATGCAGATTGGGGAGAAGGACGACCGGCTGGGACGTCTTGGATATTTTAGTGGGGGGGGGATTAGCAATGGTGCATCTTTTAGGGGTGCGTCTTAAAAATTTGTATATCAATGGCGCACCATTTAGGGGTGCGCCGTAAACACCGGGATAGCAATGGCGCACCTTCTTCTAGTGCGCCACTACTAATTTTTTTTTGATTTTCAGTTGCATGTAATAATTTAAGATTTGAGATAAAAGAAAAGGAAAATGCACATGGAGTGATAAAACCATTGTGCAAGGATTTAGAATTAGATGACATGGTTGAAATCAAGTGATACATGTAATAATTTAGTTGCATGTAATAATTGAGCTTGCCACTGACACACACACGCGTCCGACACGTCATGATTCGATCTTAGCTATCTTTTCACAATCTTCTTGCCCTTCTTTCTCGCTGTTGAATAATTTAGCCCCGGAACCCCTTGAGTTCTTCTCTTGAACGGACGTCCTTTAGGTAGGGTGGTCATGCTTCTTCTTGTGGTGTATGGTACTTCATCGTCGTCGTCATCTTCCATCTTCGGATCGCCGTACTTATCGACGTCTTACTCATTGGCGACTCCATCCATTCCGATAATGTTCCTTTTGCCTCTCCTCACGACAACACGACTGGGCTTTGACGGGTCGGTAATGAAGAAGCATTGGTCCACTTGGGAAGTCAGTACCCATGGCTCATTTTTCGCGGTGACGTTTGCGCCCGCGGTCTTGGATTTGGCTTCGGGTATAATCATGGTGGTGAAATACCGGTCTTATTTTAGGACGCTCTTGGCCCATCTGACGCAGAACATCGAGACCTTCTCTCCAGCGGAGCTCAGCTCCCAGATCTTCTCGATCCTTCCGTAGTATCTGTCCTTGTTGTTACCCGTGTAGGATTCCATCATTACCCTGGAGTTCTGATAATCGCTCTTCATGTCCTTTTCCTCGGTGCGGAATGTGTAGCCATTGATATCGTACGCCTTGATACGTCCATTTTGCATCATGCTTTTATATCAACATTTATTGCATTATGGGCTGTTATTACACATTATATCTCAATACTTATGGCAATTCTCTCTTATTTTACAAGGTTTACCATGAAGAGGGGGAATGCCGGCAGCTGGAATTCTGGCTGAAAAAGGAGCAAACGTTGGAAATCTATTCTGCACAACTCCAAAAGTCCTGAAACTCCACGAAACCACTTTTTGGATTTATTAAGAATTTATGAGCGAAAGAAATAGGCCAGGGGGCCCACACCCTGTCCAAGAGACAGGGGGGCGCGCCCCCCTATAGGGCGCGGCCCCTATCTCCTGCGCCCCCTGGTGGGCTTCCGGCGACCATCTTCTGCTATATGAAGGGTTTTGTCCTGGAAAAATTCGTGGGCAAGCTTACGGGACGAAACTACACCCCCACGAGGCGGAACCTTGGCGGAATCAATCTAGGGCTCTGGCGGAGCTATTCTGCCGGGGACACTTCCCTCCAGAAGGGGGAAATCATCACCAACATCATCACCAACGATCCTCTCATCGGGAGGGGGTCAATCTCCATCAACATCTTCACCAGCACCATCTCCTCTCAAACCCTAGTTCATCTCTTGTATCCAATCTTGTATCCAAAACCACAAATTGGTACCTGTGGGTTGCTAGTAGTGTTGATTACTCCTTGTAGTTGATACTTATTGGTTTACTTGGTGGAAGATTATATGTTCAGATCCTTAATGCATATTATTACACCTCTGATTATGAACATGATTATGCTTTGTGAGTAGTTACTTTAGTTCCTGAGGACATGGGTGAAGTCTTGCTATTAGTAGTCATGTGAATTTGGTATTCGTTTGATATTTTGATGAGATGTATGTTGTCTCTCCTCTAGTTGTGTTATGTGAACGTCGACTACATTACACTTCACCATTATTTGGGCCTAGAGGAAGGCATAGGGAAGTAATAAGTAGATGATGGGTTGCTAGAGTGACAGAAGCTTAAACCCTAGTTTATGCGTTGCTTCGTTAGGGGTTGATATGGACCCATGTGTTTAATGTTGTGGTTAGGTTTACCTTAATACTCTTTTTCTAGTTGCGGATGCTTGCAATAGGGGTTAATCATAAGTGGGATGCTTGTCCAAGTTAGGGCAGTACCCAAGTGTCGGTCCACCCACATATCAAATTATCAAAGTACCGAACGCGAATCTTATGAACGTGATGAAACTAGCTTGACGATAATTCCCAATGTGTCCTCGGGAGCTCCTTCATTATTATTAGAATTTGTCCAGGCTTATCCTTTGCTACATAAAGGATTGGTCCACCTTGCTGCACCTTATTTACGTTATTTACTTTTTCTCGTTACTATTTATCTTATCACAAAACTATCTATCACCTACTATTTCAGTGCTTGCAGAGAAAACCTTACTGAAAACCGCTTATCATTTCCTTCTGCTCCTCGTTGGGATCGACACTCTTACTTATCGAAAGAACTACGATAGATCCCCTACACTTGTGGGTCATCAAGACTATTTTCTGGCACCGTTGCCGGGGAGCGTAGCGCTCTTGGTGAGTGGAACATGGTAAGGAAACAATTATATAGTGTGCTGAAATTTTCTGTTACTTGTCACTATGGAAACTAATCCTTTGAGTGGCTTGTTTGGGGTATCTTCACCCCAACCAGAGGAGCAAAGAGATGTTCCTGAACGTACTGAACTTCATGAAAATATTCACTTTGAGATTCCTTCGGGTATGATAGAAAAACTGCTAGCTAATCCTTTTGTAGGAGATGGAACTTTGCATCCCGACTTACACCATATCTTTGTGGATGAAGTTTGTGGATTATTTAAGCTTGCAGGTATTCCCGATGATGTTGTCAAAAGGAAGGTCTTCCCTTTATCTTTGAAGGGAGATGCAATGACATGGTATAGGCTGTGTGATGACACGAGATCTTGGAATTATAAGTGATTGAAATTGGAATTTCACCAGAAGTTCTATCCTATGCATCTTGTTCATCGTGATCGTAATTACATATATAATTTCTGGCCTCGCGAAGGAGAAAGCATCGCTCAAGCTTGGGGGAGGCTTAGTCAATGTTATATTCATGCCCCAAACATGAGCTCTCTCGGGAAATGATTATTCAGAATTTTTATGCTTGGCTTTCTCTTGATAATCGCAACCTGCTCAATACTTCCTGTACTGGTTCTTATATGTTGAAGACTATTGCTTTCAAATGGGACTTATTGGAAAGAATTAAACGCAACCCTGAAGACTGGGGTTCCGACGATGGTAAGGAGTCAGGTATGACACCTAAGTTTCATTGTGTTAAATCTTTTATGGATACCGATGCTTTCCGTGGATTTAGCTCTAAGTATGGACTTGATTCTGAGATAGTAGCTACTTTTTGTGAAACTTTTGCTGCTCACGTTGATCTCCCTAAAGGGAACTGGTTTAAATATAATCCTCATGTTGAAGTGAAAGTAGTTGCACCAGTTACAGTCGAACAAAAGACTATTACATATAGTGATCCTATTATTCCTACTACTTATGTCGAAAAACCTCCTTTTCCTGTTAGGATAAAAGATCATGTTAAAGATTCGACTATTGTTTGTAAGAGTAATACTAGGACTTATACACCTCCTGAGCAAATTAATGTTGAACCTAGTATTGCTATGATTAAAGATCTCCTGGATGAAGACTTAGATGGGAATGTTATTTCTTTCGTGGGTGAAACTGCTAATATTGCTAGACTCGATACTAAGACACGTAGACCTGTTGTAGGCACACCTGTTATTTCTGTTAAAATAGGAGATCATTGTTATCATGGCTTATGTGATATGGGTGCTAGTTCTAATGCTATACCTTACGATCTTTATAAAGAAATTATGCACGATATTGCACCTATTGAATTAGAAGACATTGATGTTACTATTAAGCTTGCTAATAGGGACACCACACTAGTAGAAAAGGGGGCATTGTTCCAGGCCGGGTCAGCCCATTAGTCCCGGTTCAATCCAGAACCGGGACCAATGGTGGCATTGAACCCGGTTCGTGAGCTCCGGGGGCCGGCCGGGCCATGTGGGCCATTGGTCCCGGTTCGTCTGGACCTTTTAGTCCTGGTTGGTGGAACGAACCGGGACCAATGGGCCTCGCTCCTAGCCCACCACCATTGGTCCCGGTTGGTGCCATGAACCGGTACCAAAGGCTGCCCTTTAGTCCCGGTTCAAGCCACAAACCGGGACCAATGAGCAGAGCACATTGCTCTGTTTTTACTGGCAGCCGAGGGGGAGAGGGCTTGGTGGTGCTCTAGCTCACCTCCTATGCACACAAGGTGTTCGATGGAATGCCCGAGCCACACTACTTAAGCTTTCTCCTCTCCAAGCTCGACCTCCAAGCTCCATTTTCCTCAATATTTGTCTAGGTTTAGCAGTCCGTCACGCCCCGTACCCGTCTTCACCGCCATCGATCACCCGCGCCGATCTCATCGCCGGCACCACCGTGGTGAGCCTCTTGTTCGTATCTTCTTTCTGAAAGGAAAAATATTCTTACTTGTGTGTATAGATAGATACTTGTATTATTTTCTTACTTTTATTATTGCATCTTATGTAGTGCGATGGTTTTGGTATCCGCCCCCGTCGGCCCTCGTCCTGTCTATGATTCGGATGTGGTATATATTATCTTTTCATAACTATTGGTTCATTTATTGTTTATGAAAATTATGCCGACCAACGTGACATAGATTTTATTTATCTAGGAGGTTGTTGAACCGGAAATTACAACCGACCCTATTGTCGAGAGGTTAAATTTAGTTGAAGAAGAAAACAATTTCTTGAAGGAAAAAATAAGAAAAATTGAGGAGGAGAAGATGATATTGGAGTTGCATGTTGCGGATGTCGTCGATGATCACAAGATCAAGATGGATGCAATGCGCTTGAAGATTAGAAAGATTAGAAAATATGCCATTCATACCGAGGCTTGGTATCATTATGCCGTTGGATCAGTTGTTACCTTGGTTGCGATTATGATTGCATTTGTTTTCACATTGAAATGTTTTACATAGTTTCAATGTATGGTTTAATTAATTTAGATGCTCTGCAGAGCTTTATGTTGTTCTGTAATGATTTTCGCTTGAAGATGAGAACTATGTATGTACTTTGGTTTTAATGTGATGATGAACTTCTATTAATTTGGTCACTTAGTTATCTATTCATGATGTTCTGTAATGATTTTTGACACACTTAATTATATATAATGCATGCAGATGAACCGACAATGGATGTACGGTAACAGACACACCTCCGAGTACATTAAGGGCGTGCATGATTTTCTCGAAGTGGCTGAGGCAAACAAGCAAAATGGTTTTATGTGTTTTCCATGCCCTATATGTGGGAATACGAAGTCTTACTCTGACCGGAAAATCCTTCACACCTACCTGCTTTACAAGGGTTTCATGCCACACTATAATGTTTGGACGAGGCATGAAGAAATAGGGGTTATGATGGAAGACGGCGAAGAGGAAGAGTACGATGACAACTATGTGCCCCCTGAATACGGTGATGCTACTGAACATCAAGAGGAACCAGACGATGTGCATGATGATGCTGCAACGGGAGAAGCTGCCGAAGATCAAGAGGAACCAGACGATGTGCCCGATGATGATGATCTCTGCCGGGACATTGTCGATGCAAGGACGCAATGCGAAAGTCAAAAGGAGAAGCTGAAGTTTGATCGCATGTTAGAGGATCACAAAAAAGGGTTGTACCGCAATTGCGAAGATGGAAACACAAAGCTCGGTACCGTACTGGAATTGCTGTAGTGGAAGGCAGAGAATGTTGTGCCAGACAAAGGATTTGAGAAGCTACTGAAAATATTGAAGAAGAAGCTTCCAAAGGATAACGAATTGCCCGACAGTACATACGCAGCAAAGAAGGTCGTATGCCCTCTAGGATTGGAGGCGCAGAAGATATATGCATGCCCTAATGACTACATACTCTACCGCGGTGCGTACAAGGATCTGAACGCACGCCCGGTATGCGGTGCATTACGGTATAAGATCAGACGAGATGACCCTGGTGATGTTGACAGCGACCCCCAAGAAGAGAGTTCCTGCGAAGGTGATGTGGTATGCTCCTATAATACCACGTTTGAAACGTCTGTTCCGAAACGGAGAGCATGCCAAGTTGATGCGATGGCACAGTGAGGACCGTAAGAAAGACGGGAAGTTGAGAGCACCCGCTGACGGTTCGCAGTGGAGAAAATCGAGAGAAAATACTGGGCTGAGTTTGCATCTGACCCAAGGAACGTATGGTTTGCTTTAAGCGTGGATGGCATTAATCCTTTCGGGGAGCAGAGCAGCAATCACAGCACCTGGCCCGTGACTCTATGTATGTATAACCTTCCTCCTTGGATGTGCATGAAGCGGAAGTTCATTATGATGCCAGTTCTCATCCAAGGCCCTAAGCAACCCGGCAACGACATTGATGTGTACCTAAGGCCATTAGTTGAAGAACTTTTACAGCTGTGGAATGGAAACGGTGTACGTACGTGGGATGAGCACAAACAGGAGGAATTTGACCTAAAGTCGTTGCTATTCGTGACCATCAACAATTGGCCCGCTCTCAGTAACTTTTCAGGACAGACAAACAAGGGATACTACGCATGCACGCACTGTTTACTTGACACGGAAAGTATATACCTGGGAAGCGGCAGGAAGAATGTGTACCTGGGCCATCGTCGATTTCTTCCGACCAACAATCAATGTTGAAAGAAAGGCAAGCATTTCAAAGGCGAGGCAGATCACCGGAAGAAGCCCGCCATGCGTACCGGTGATCACGTACTTGCTATGGTCAATGATTTACATGTAATCTTTGGAAAGGGTCCCGGCGCACTATCTGTTCCAAATGACACTGAGGGACACGCACCCATGTGGAAGAAGAAATCTATATTTTGGGACCTACCCCACCGGAAAGACCTAGAGGTCCTCTCTTCAATTGACATGATGCACGTGACGAAGAACCTTTGCGTGAACCTGCTAAGCTTCTTGGGCGTGTATGGAGAGACAAAAGATACAGCTGAGGCACGGGAGGACCTGCAACGTTTGCACGAAAAAGATGGCATGCCTCCAAAGCAGTATGAAGGTCCTGCCAGCTATGCTCTTACCAAAGAAGAGAAGGAAATCTTCTTTGAATGCCTGCTTAGTATGAAGGTCCCGACTGGCTTCTCCTCGAATATAAAGGGAATAATAAATATGGCAGAGAAAAAGTTCCAGAACCTAAATTCTCATGACTGTCCCAGTTGGAGCCACCAATCGGGACTAAAGGTCTATTTTGGCCAGGACAAGCGGCGGGAAGCATATGCCTTTAGTCCCGATAGGTTTCTCCAACCGCGACTAATGGTATCCCTTTAGTCGCGGTTGGAGCCACCAACCGGGACTAAAGGCCTATGCTAGCACGGCGTCGGGCGCGTAGAAGTTTAGGCCCACCTCGCTAGTCGAAGACTGCCCGCACTAGTTTATAAGCGCGGCTGTGCGCACCATGTTGAACTCGTCACTACTAAAGGCCTATGGGCCTAACCAATATGTCTCTGCCTGTGGGCCTGCTGTCCCTGCCGCGGTCCTGCATCCTGGTCCAACTAGCGGTTGGGTTTCTAGTCGTATGCAGGCCGTGGTGGCCCAGTAGGTGGCATTTTTTACTTTTTAGTCCAAGTAGGTCTTTTTCCACTTTTTTATTTTGTTTTTTGCTTTATTTATTTTCTTTTGATTCTACTTTCAGCTAAATACTTAGAGTTTTTGAGTGATTCTTTTTGCTTTAGGTCACAAAAATCTACAGTTTAAATTTGAATTATTTGAAATTTGTGTGAATCACTAGTTTGTGAATAACTTTATTTTAAAAATATATTTTTTAGTGATTCTTGTTCCTGCTGTTTAATATTAGTGTGTTTTATCATTATATTCAATTTGGTAATTCTTAGGTTATTTAAAAAATAAAATACCATTGTAATAGATGTGTTTTCGTCCGAAACCTAGATACTTCGAAAGAGATTGTCCATTTTATATACGAAGTGCATCCAGTTTTTGTCGTAACCCTCGCAACTTTTTAGCACATGCTATCTGGGTGAAATGATTATACCATGCCAACTTTCAACCTTTTCAGAGTTCATTTGTAGTGCTTTTCATTTTCAGGGTCATTTAGCTCAAAAAAATCAGTAAATGCATGAAAAATGGCCAATGAAGTCAGAAAGGGTTGAAAATTGATGACGTGGCTTCGAATGGTGCATAATGAACACAAAAAATGTTTGGAGTTGAAATAAGTTTAATAATGAAATGTCTTTGTAACAGATGATTTTTCATCCCAAACCCTGATACTTCGAAAGAGATGGTCCATTTTGTACACGAAGTGCATCGAGTTTTTTCCGTAACACTCAACTTTTTAGCAAATGCTATTTGGCTGAAATGATGATACCATGCCAACTTTCAACCTTTTTATAGTTCATTTGTAGTGCTTTTCAATTTCAGGGACATTTAGCTCAAAAATCAGTAAATGCATGAAAAATACCCAATGAAGTCAGGAAGGGTTGAAAATTGATGACGTGGCTTTGAATGGTGCATACTGAATGGACAAAAAGTCTGGAGTTGAAATAAGTTTAAAAAATGAAATGCCTTTGTAACATATGAGTTTTCGTCCGAAACCTTGATACTTCGAAAGAGATTGTCCATTTTGTACACGAAGTGCATCCAGTTTTTGCCGTATCCCTCTCAACTTTTTAGCACATGCTATGTGGGTGAAATGATGATACTATGCCAACTTTAAAACTTTTCAGGGTTCATTTATAGTGCTTTTCAATTTCAGGGTCATTAGCTCAAAAAAATCAGTAGATGCATGAAAAATACCAAATGAAGTTAGAAAGGGTTGAAAATTGATGACGTTTGTCCGAAACACACAAGTACATGTTTCAAATGCCAAAACACATAAGCACCCTAACTATTACCAAGATTCCCTATTGTTTGTCCAAAGTGGGACTTTCCAGATATATAAGTCCGGAAACTCATTAGAGAAGAAAGTGATGACAGTGAAGCCGATCACATCCCATAGTGGGATCTTTGGGTGTGAAACTTTTTCTTCGCATGTGTAACTTTGCGCCGTAACTATGGACAATCTTCATCATTTAACTGGATGCTCGGGTCAATATTCACTGTGAAGGGAGTTATTTCATGAAACTTTTCATAATCTTCTAACATGTCTAGCTTGTCATCCACTCCAATGATGTTTATTTTCCCTAAAAGAACTATCTGGCTCTTTGGCTCATAGCATGACGTATTCGTTTCCTTATCTTTTCTTTTTCTCGGGTTGGTAGACATGTCCTTCACATAAAAAAAACGTGTGCCACATCATTGGCTAGGACGAATGGGTCGTTTGCGTACGCAAGATTGTTGAGATCCACTGTTGTCATCACGTACTGCGGGTCTTCCTTTACGCCGCCTCCTGTCAGATCGACCAATTTGCACTGAAACAAAGGGACCTTCAAATCACTTCCATAGTCAAGTTCCCATGTCTCCTCTATGTAACCATAATATGTGTCCTTTCCCCTATTGGTTGCTGCATCAAAGTGGACACCACTATTTTGGTTGGTGCTCTTTTTATCTTGGCGGATCATGTAAAATGTATTCCCATTTATCTCGTACCCTTTGAAAGTCATTATATTCGAAGATGGTAACTGCGATAGCAAGTACAGATCATCTTCAACAACGTCGTCATGCATGGCATGTGTCTGCAACCAACCGAAGAAAGTCCTCGTTTGTTCACGTGTAATGCAGTCGTCAAACTGCTCCGGGTATTTGGAGTGTAGAATATTCTTGTGTTCCTCCATGTAGGGAGCCACCAAGGCGGAATTTTGTAGAACTGTGTAGTGTGCTTGAGTGAGAGAATGCCCGTCCATACATATTATTTGATTCGGTCCTAGCGTGCCACTTCCTCCCAGTCTGCCCTTATGCCGCGATTCAGGAACGCCAATCGGCTTAAGGTTAGGAATAAAGTCAGCACAAAACTCAATAACCTCCTCATTTTCATGGCCCTTCGAAATGCTTCCTTCTGTTCTAGCAGGGTTATGAACATATTTTTTAAGACTCCCATGAACCTCTCAAAGGGGAACATATGGTGTAGAAATACAGGACCCAGAGCGGCAATCTCTTTGCATAGGTGAACTAGGATGTGCGTCATGATATTGAAGAAGAATTGTGGGAACACCAACTCGAAAATGACAAGACATTATGGACCTCTAGGTCTTTTCAATAGGGTACCTCCCAAAATATAGATTTCTTCTTCCACATGGGTGCACGTCCTTCAGTGTCGTTCAGAACAGATTATCCGCCAGGACTCTTTCCAAAGATTACCTTTAAATCCTTGACCATATCATGTACATCATCACCAGTACGGTGGTGTGGCTTCGTCCAATGATCTACCTCACCTTTGAAATGCTTGCCTTTCTTTCTTACGGGATGCCTGCTCGGAAGAAACCGACGATGTCCCAGGTACACATTCTTGTTACAATTATCCAAATATATATTGTTGGTATCATCCAAACAATGCGTGCACGCACGATATCCCTTGTTTTTCTGTCCTGAATGGTTACTGAGAGCAGGCCAATCACTGATGGTCACAAACAGCAACGCATGTAGGTCAAATTCTTCCTGATCGAGCTCATCCCACGCACGTACACCTTTTCCATTCCACAGCTGTAAGAGTTCTTCAACTAATGGCCTTAGGTACACATAAATGTCGTTGTCAGGTTGCTTAGGGCCTTGGATGAGCTCTGGTATCATAATGAACTTATGCTTCATGCACAACCTAGGAGGAAGATTATAGATACATAGAGTAACAAGCAAGTGATATGATTGCTCCTCTGCCCCCCAAAAGGATTAATGCCATCTACACTTAGACCAAATCATACGTTCCCTGCATCAGCTGCAAAGTCCATCCACTTCCTCTCGATTTTTCTCCACTGCGACCCATCAGCGGGTACTCTCAACTTTCCGTCTTTCTTATGATCCTCTTTGTGCCATCGCATCAACTTGGCATGCTCTTTGTTCTGGACCAAACGTTTCAACTGTGGTATTATAGAAGCATACCACATCACCTTGGCAGGAATCTTCTTCGTGGGGCGCTCGCCCTCGACATCACCAGGGTCATCGCGTCTGATCTTATAGCGCAATGCATCCCATACTGGGCATGCGTTCAAATCCTCGTACCCACCGTGGTAGAGGATGTAATCATTAGGGCATGCATGTATCTTCTGCACCTCTAATACTAGAGGGAAGACAACCTTCTTTGCTACATACGTACTCTCGAGCAATTCGTTGTCCTTTGGAAGCATCTTCTTTATCATTATCAGCAACTTTCCAAATCCCTTGTCAGATACACCATTCTCTTCCTTCCATTGCAGCAATTCCAGTGTGGTGCCCTGATTTTTCTTGTCCTCTTCGCAATTTGGATACAACAATTTCTTGTGATCCTCTAACATGCGCTGCAACTTCAGCCTCTCCTTGCTACTTGCGCAGTTTCTCTTTGCATCGGCAATGGCCCGACCTAGATCATCAGCGGGCTCATCTGATGCCTCTTCTTCAGCTTCTTCCCGCATTGCCCGCTCAGCTTATTCCCCCATTGTTGTACCATCGTATTCAGGGAACCCATGGCCAGGATAATTGTGGGTGTCCTGGACTAGGGGGTCCTTTGGCGGCCGGTCTATCATTGTGGGCTGGACTGATGGGCCATCAAGATACAAGGTAGAATATCACCTCTCGTGTCTGGTGGGGACTCCAGTATGCGTGGATGGAAAATATAGGTGTCCGGATATGTTATTTATTTCTGTATAACCAACTTTGTACAACCCTAAGCCCCTCCGGTGTCTATATAACTGGAGAGTAGATCGGAGGCAGGATCACAACACTGATAGGCTAGCTAATCTAGGGTTAGCTGATTCGATCTCGAGGTAGATCAATTCTTGTATCCTCTATACGCTCGAATATAATCAAGTAGGAGTAGGGTTTTACCTTCATTAAGAGGGCCCGAACCTGGGTAAACAATGTGTTCTTTTTACATAGTTACCATTGGTTCTCAGACGTATAGCTTGCCCCCCCCTACCCGAGAACTTCCGGTTTTGACACCGACATTGGTGCTTGCATTGAGAGCTCCGTTGTATCGTCGAAGAAGGATCGATGGCTCACCTCTTCATCAACAATGATGCTATGTGCAAGGAAATTTTTCTTCCTGGGTAGGTTTTTGTGTTCTGCGGCTTTGTGCTTCGTGCCAACTCGATCGGCCGCCTCGAGCAGGTTGATAGTTATGCCACCAGCCACCAGATCAGGTTTGGAAACCTGAACTACGTTGCTGACATCCGAGGAAACCTAGTCTTCGACGAGATCGCGGCCTCGGCCGCCACTCATTGTCCCTGCCAAGAAGACTCTTCGGATCCCCTTTTAGATCCTGTCCAGGGGCCGACACCCATACCCGCCACGGCCTTAGACCCTGGGCAGGTCCCATTGTCCGAAAACAGGATCGTAAGCCCCGCTGGACTTCTTCCCCTTGTGGAACTCCTGACTGAAGACCCAGATGCAATCTTAGACTTGGCTCTGGGCAACCAACCCGAACTGCCGAGGTCTTCACTCAGCGGGTCCGATCAGGCGTCCCATGCCAAACTTAACCCAGCAGATCCGCAGTTTCTGGTCCCACTTCTGCTCTTAGACGAAGCAATGGGATGGATCCAGTCTCTCGCCATCATGGAAGTTTTACCTCTGAATTGTACCCAGCTTGGACTGGCACTACTAGAAAAAAGGCTGTTAGTGGCGCACCTATTTTGGCTACTAATGGCGCACTATAGGTGCGCCACTATTATCAAGCCACTACTAATAAATAGTAATGGCGCACGCCTGGTGCGCCACTATTGATATACATAACAGTGGCGCACCACCTGATGCGCCATTACTATCCCAGACACTAATGTCGCAGCTAAAGTGCGCCATTACTAGGCCCAGTAGTGCACCACTGCTGTTACTCCAAGGGGCCATGGGTACCTTGTGCTCTGGGTTACGCACTTTTAGATAATGCGCCACTGGTGTGTTTATTTCTGGGCGCCACTAAAGTGCAATATGGTGCACCACTACTATGAATATTAGGATTTTTTTTTTGCTTTTCTGATATTTTCACAGGTTACAAAATACATTACAACACAGAATATAAATAGCACAACATATAAATAGCAGATTTATCGAATACAATAGCAGACTAGTCTCCGAATACAATTCATCGTATTAGTCTCTGAATTCAAAATACCGAACAAAGTTATAACACTACAAGTCTCGAGACCTCGAGTAGAGAGTTTGTCTTCACATTACAAGTCGATATCTAAACTACCATCACATAGAAGAGGGTTGCAGTCACGATGAGCATCATCGCGACGAAATTGATCTTCATGTGGTTCCTCCTTCGCTCCCTCCTCTATCCCGCTACATAGTGCGTGTATCTAGCTTCCGCCTCCGCCCTAGTGGTGTACCCTTTGTAACTGTTACCGCTAAAACGGTGAACCTGTCTCCGACACTCCTCCCAGTCATCGTAGACTCCGAGAACCTCACCCTTGTACACGACATACGACAGCATCTCACAATGTTAGTAGCAATTCACAGATAATATATAAGCAATATATAAGTATGCAACAAAAGGATCGGAAGAGAAAAGCAACACATTAATAGCATGATTCATGGTCCTACTAATAAATAACATCAATTACATATAAGTTGAACGACTGTCCAAACTAAAGAGACATACAAGGTCATTAAAGTTTAATTACAACATGAGCTAATCGATATTTCAGAACTACATAGCATCAATACTTTCGACTCGACTCAGGGACCAGAGTGTGAATGAACCGCCGTCTATCGTGAAGGTCATGAATGTGCGTTCGTTGTCAGCCTGCATTTGTAGCGTTGTTTCTATTTCACTGTTGGACGGTTGATATTTGAGGTAGAACTGCCCCGAGGGACGAAGGACATCTTGATAGATGATTTCCGCAAACTCCGACTGGATGCGAAAGAATCTTGTCTGATGTCCGCGTCCTGGATTGCCAACAAGCGTGCGACCCAATCTTTGAAATTATTTGGTAGCATAAGGTGATTATGGTTCTGTACGACCGCCCACGTGTGATGGAGGGCGTAGTAGGCATCCTTCTGACTGCAAGGCGGCTTCTTGACGTAGGGGAACGTCGTTACGTGGGTGAACACATGCTTTTCGTACCTACAAATTGGCCTCCTGAAGGTGCATCCAGATTTGGCGTAGCCGAGGAGAGCATCATCAAGAACTTTCTTGATATTTGTGTAGTCTTTCTTCGACTGATGGTCCGAGTGGAAATACGTGGCCATGGAATATTTCAGGCTTAAGAGCATGAGTGTGCAATGTGTGTCACTACATAAAACACGGAATGTTAGAAAATAAAAGAACGACCAAAATCTAAGAAATCATATGTTACGGGGCGGTGAGGGGATGACTTACTCGAAAAAAAAAGGCACGAGAAAGTTATCCTTATTTGGGTTCGCCAGAATGATGCCTTCGAGGTATGAACTCACGACTTGCCGGTCCCCAGCGCTGCCCAAGATCTTGGCACACATGTAGAAGGGGTCGACTATCACTATGTCTAGGGTCTTATCTCTAATGATCCGCATCTCCATACTGAGCGAAAATAACCGAATGAAGGTGTAGTGCAGCAGATGAAGGCTAAACATAGCGAAGATGTCATCAAACCGTAGGACGATCATACGCTCGGTGGTGCTATCGACAAATCCCTTGACCTTTGGCACCTTGGCCACGAAAACCGGGTATGCCACATCATTCTCAGAGAGACGCCGCTTCTCCATAGAAAGAACACAGTCATGCAGACTCCGCATAGCACCGGTTGCAGCATTGAGCAGATTAGTCGGTAGCATCGGCCTGCCGCCACACACACCCTCCTCGAGATATCTTTAGGTATTGGTGGCCCGTCCTGAGCACGGATCGTACTTGGTGCCAGCTGGCTCGCAACCTTGTTATTTTTTCTTTTCTGTCCCTTCTGCTTCTTCTGCTGTAATGGGATCGAGTTCTGCTCAGAGACCACCTTCTTGAGTGTGTTGGTGTTGATAATATTTCGCACCTCGGCTATTTGAGTCTCGGTGAAGGCGACAGCTGGAGGCGTCTCCTGAGAACTGAATGCTAGACGACGCCTGTTGCAATTGGGTTTCTCCGTGGTACCAGCTAGATCGCGATCATCTTTTGCAGGGTTGGGTTCTTGAGAAGGAGGCCCCAAGAACTCGTCACTGTACCCATGTTCGTTGATGCACTTATCGACGTTGGAAAATGTACCATCGTCATCGTCCGGATCCTGTGCCATATGCATGTCCGGATCAGCTGACGGCGGTAGCATTGCGGCGGTCTTGCCATGGCTTGGCGCCGGCACGACTGGCGGTGTTTTCTGTAGGGTGGTGTCCCCCGCCCCCAAACAAATCTGGCTCTTCGGCCAAAGCAAGGGCCAGTTTAAGCTGGCACTGAGGGTCATCACATCATCTTCGTCGGCCCCACGGGGTTGATACGGAGGTAACAAGTCATCGCAGCCCCACAGCACCCGAACCAATAGAACCCTATGTGACGACGCCCCCGATTCAATCGTACACTAATCATGCACGCAAATGTGTACGATCAAGATCAGGGACTCACGGGAAGATATCACAACACAACTCTACAAATAAAATAAGTCATACGAGCATCATAATACAAGCCAGGGGCCTCGAGGGCTCGAATACAAGTGCTCGATCATAGACGAGTCAGCGGAAGCAACAATATCTGAGTACAGACATAAGTTAAACAAGTTGCCATAAGATGGCTAGCACAAACTGGGATACAGATCGAAAGAGGCGCAGGCCTCCTGCCTGGGATCCTCCTAACTACTCCAGGTCGTCATCAGCGGGCAGCACGTAGTAGTAGGCACCTCCAGTGTAGTAGGGTCGTCGTCGACGGTGGCGTCTGGCTCCTGGACTCCAGCATCTGGTTGCGACAACCAGAAAGAAAGGAAAGGGGAAAAAGGGGGGAGAAAGCAACCGTGAGTACTCATCCAAAGTACTCGCAAGCAAGGAACTACACTACATATGCATGGGTATATGTGTAAGGAGGCCATATCAGTGGACTGAACTGCAGAATGCCAGAATAAGGGGGGATAGCTAGTCTTATCGAAGACTACGCTTCTGGTCACCTTCGTCTTGCAGCATGTAGAAGAGAGTAGATTGAAGTCCTCCAAGTAGCATCTCCAAGTAGCATATCCAGGTAGCATCTCCAAGCGCATCTCCAGTCGCATCGCATAGCATAATCCTACCCGGCGATCCTCTCCTCGTCGCCCTGTAGAAAAGCGATCACCGGGTTGTCTGTGGAACTTGGAAGGGTGTGTTTCATTAAGTAGCCGGTTCTAGTTGTCATAAGGTCAAGGTAAAACTCCAAGTCGTCCTGTTACCGAAGATCACGGCTATTCGAATAGATTAACTTCCCTGCAGGGGTGCACCACATAACCCAACACGCTCGATCCCATTTGGCCGGACACACTTTCCTGGGTCATGCCCGGCCTCGGAAGATCAACACGTCGCAGCCCCACCTAGGCTCAACGGAGAGGCCAGCACGCCGGTCTAAATGTAAGAGCGCAGGGGTCTGGGCCCATCACCCTGAGCACACCTGCACGTTGCGTACGCGGCCGGTGAGCAGACCTAGCAACCTCCATTACAAAGGAAGTTGCGTTAACGCAGTCCAACCCGGCGCGCGCCGCTCAGTCGCTGACGTCACGAAGTGCTTCAGCTGATACCACGACGTCGGGATACCCATAACTACTCCCGCGTAGATGGTTAGTGTGTATAGGCTCGTAGCCAACTCAGATCAAATACCAAGATCTCGTTAAGCGTGTTAATTATCCGCGAACGCCGAACAGGGCCAGGCCCACCTCTCTCCTAGGCGGTCTCAACCTGCCCTGTCGCTCCGCCACAAAGATCCACACAGAGGGCCGTCGGGACAAAGGTCCTTTCAGCCCCCAATCCGTGAATCACTCGCGGGTACTCTTCGAGCTGACCCGACTTTAGTCACCATCTGTATAGTATGTAAGTATGTATAGTATATACCCGTGATCACCTCCCGAGTGATCACGGCCCAATAGTATAGCAAGGCAGACTGACAAGAATGTAGGGCCAATGATGATAAACTAGCATCCTATACTAAGTATTTAGGATTGCAAGTAAGGTATCAACAAATGTAGCAACAATGTCAGGCTATGCATCAGAATAGGATCAACGGAAAGCAGTAACATGCTACACTACTCTAATGCAAGCAGTATAGAGTAGAATAGGCGATATCTGGTGATCAAGGGGGGGGGGCTTGCCTGGTTGCTCTGGCAAGAAGGAGGGGTCGTCAACTCCGTAGTCGAACTGGGCAGCAGCAGCGTCGGTCTCGTAGTCTACCGGAGAGAAGAGGGGGAAGAAACAATGAGTACAATGCAAACAAATGCATATCGATGCATGACATGACAAGTAATGATGCTAGGTGTGCCCAATCGCGGTAGTAGGTGATACCGACGAAGGGGGGAAACATCCGGGAAAGTATTCCCGGGGTTTCGCGTTTTCGGACAGATGAACCGGAGGGGGAAAGTTGCGTGTTTGGTATGTTAGAGGTGTGTGGTGGACGAACGGGCTGCGTATCCGGGTTCGTCTCGTCGTTCTGAGCAACTTTCATGTAGAAAGTATTTTCATCCGAGTTACGGATTAAAAGATATGATTTTCTAAAGATTTAAATCATTTTCTGATTTTATTTATTCATTTAAATCCAACCTTATCCAAAACAGTGTTTGCTGACGTCATCATGACGTCAGCATGACGTCAGCAGTCAACAGGGGCGTTGACTGGTCAAACTGACGTGTGGGTCCAGCGGGGCCCACCTGTCATACCCTGTTTAGGCTAAACAGGTTTTAGCTAAACTAATCACAGTTTAATTAGACTAATTAGTTAATTTGATTAATCTAATTATGATTAATTAACTTAATTAATTCCTTAATTAATTAATTAATTAATTAATTAATTAATTTTATTATTATTAATTTTAATTCTTTTTTTTAATAAAACGTTCTGGGGCCGTGGGGCCCCCATGTCATTGGCACCAGTGGCCAGAGTGGTTTCGGTGTTAGCGGGCGCTGGGCACCCGCCCGAACTGGCGCAGCGGGCGCTCGTCCACGGCCAACGGGGAAGGGGGGGGCACGGCGAGGCGGGGCGCAGGCTCGCCGGCGGCGGCGACGG
>NC_041386.1:698231972-698256674 GCF_002162155.2 Triticum dicoccoides | reverse complement strand
GGTGGCCTGCTGGGCCGAAGCCCAGTGGGGGGGGGAGGGGGTGTTCTTTTTTTTTCTTTTTGGTTTTCTGTTTTTCTTTCCTTTTGTATTTTCTTTTATTATTTCTTTTCTGTTTAAATCATTTAATCCATTTAGCCATTTTATAAAAATATGTCTGTTGCACTATAATTACCTTTGTAATATTCGTCAACCACCGAACAATTTTATTTTAATTTTTGAAAACTTTTATTGTTTTCATCAATTTGAATTTTGAATTTGAACGGTTTCGAATTATTGCGAGGATAGCAACAGTAATCGGGATGACGTGCCATGATTAGCGTGGGATTACTGTAGCAAGATTATCCGGGCGTTACACCCTATACACGGTGGGTGGCATCAGATTACCGTGGAACACGCGGTTGCCCGGTTGAACGATTTAGGCCTTGGCGACATCGATTAGATCGCCGTCCACAAAGTGCAGGAGAGTGCATGGAATGTTGGTGGCGCCCTACGAAAACATGTAGGGCGTCTGGGATGCCTAGTGAAAGGCAAGGAGATGAAGTCATCGGCCGAGGCTTAGTTACCGTGATGGCGTCGAGCTCGGCTAATGTCGAGGCACCGCCAACGACGGGCGTGCAAGTGACGGAGGGGCCGCTTGCTGCCGAGGTGTCGGCCGGCGTATTCTTCCCACACCCATGTGCATTAAGCTCCAATGCCGGCGCCGACGCCGGAGACACCAATGCCGCCTCCTTCGGAGACACCAATGTCGGCGTGTTGTGCGAGTTGCTGCCCCTGAAGCTGGGAATTGGGGGCGGCCCCTATTGGCCGCCCGCAATCCACCCCCGCAGCCCCTCAAGAAAGGAAGGCATAATGGCGGTGATTGTCACTTCCAATTGGTCTCACACTTGCTCTTGGACTATCTCTGGAATCCGTGCCACTTGTGCCTTGAGTTCTTTAACCTCGCGCTCCTGGCTTTCCGAGCTAGTCTTTCTCTTCTTTCGCCCAGCCTTATAGTATTCTGACTATTTCGTGGACACGACCATATGACGACGGCTTAGTGAACTTATCCTTGTTTTTTCACTACGTTCAACGCCCTATTTAAAGTGGTAGACGGGGAGCCCGCGCTACTGCTTTCAGTTTCCTACGGAAGGAACGTGAACCATTTAGAAATTTGGCTTCATTAATTAGAATGCAACCATATTGAGCTAATTACACGGGGGTGTATTCCTTACCAGAACAAGCTCCGCATGGGGGAGCCCGCGCTACTGCTTTTCACGGTATTTACCGAAAAGGGGCGGTAGGCCTTGCTCGGCACGCTCCGCGTCCTCCTTGTCCCATTTAGGTTCCGCCACTCTGTAACCGCCGGGACCGAGTTTGTGGACCCCTAAGTTCAAGACCCACATATCTTTCCCCCACTGACTTGATCCCGCGGATGCGTTGCTCTCGCACTTGATCTTGAACTCCAGGTAATCAGCTTCGCTGATCGAAGGATTTGTCTCCTTGATCTTCTCATAACTATCACCAATAAGAATCCTTCTCTTCACCGCGGCTCTCCAAGTAGCGAGGGCCGTGCTCATCTTCGTGAGGGCAGCACTGTTCACTTTATTCCCTGAGAGGCGTGTGTTTCCGAAGTCACCAGGGAACTTGTATCGTTCGTGCAGCTTCGTGAAGAGGAGGTTGCGCAAATTCCCTCGGTCACGATGCCTTAGGTTCTCGGTGTTGATCGAGACGGTGCTCCGGAGAATGCACCCAAGTTGTCCCGCATACCCACCGACTAATTCTTTGGGCGCCATTGGATGCCCACTTGAGGACACTCCAGTAAATTCCTCCTTGACGGTGCCGAGCACGTTCGGGCGCCGGTCCTTCCATTGCCTCTTCGGTTGGCTGCCATCTGTGCGTTCGTTTTCATCATCAGTGGTGGCATCCTCGGCGGCACCAACAGTGGTGTCATCCCCGACGCCACTAGGGGTTGTGTAGTCGGGATCGGTGTCTTCTGCGGCGTCCTCATAGCGGTGAGGTTCTTCCTCCATCTCATGGGACAGCTGCCAGAATTGCTTGCCCGAACCGCCGGCCTCATCGTTGTCGGCCAAGTTCGCTCTAAATAGGAAAAAAGGCTGCTAGAGTTATTGAATGAGATCAGGGTAGTATCTATTGTTTATGAATGGCCAGTGCAAGCGACTATTGTCTATAAATGTTGAACTAGTGACAAGCGCAATGGTTGATGGAATCGGTAGACAATAGATTCCATCGATCATGGCAGTGCCATTTATAGACAATTGATGGCACAATCAGAGACTGGTGCTAGTTCACAGTGTAGATTTGTAGGAAACAACCATAACAGAGTAAAATTTCTAAGAGCTCATGAGGTGATGAATCACCTGGCCCTGGGGCACAGAGGAGCCCCAAGTTGATCCATTAGGTTCAGCAAGTATCTACAAATTAAAAAGGTTCCCTTTTTTAATTAAAATAAAACAGTGTAGCCACGCATTAGCTAAGACAGAGGACTGTTTGTTGCAAGCCGGCTGATATAGAAAGCATGCCTTCTGAAGAAATGTTAGTATGAAGCAAGGTAATTAAGTATGTAGATCCGTAGAAGGCACTGCGCCCATTATGGCCGGCCAGTCTTAAACAACAACCTAAAGTCAGACCCAAAATCATCAGGCATTGTGCAAGATTTAGTAAGACGACACACGAAAAGTACCCATGCAATGGCGTTGCCACCACTGTTTTCAAGAGCACACCATTGAATCTGTTTTTCTTTGATTTATCAATTTAGATAATCATGCTACTAGACAGCATTGAAGCAACAATTGCAGAGGTATAGCTGACAAAGAAAAGGAGACAATGATACCCTAGTGATGAGCCACAATAAGATCCAACCAGTGAGCGACATAGATAGTAGAATCTGGCAGTGTTCATGTTTAAATCAGAAAGAGAGGAAGAACATAAAAAAAATAACATTGTCTATAAATGTTGATTAATTTTTGTTTCGGTTCAGAATCGGGCACCTTCTAGGTCAACAAAATTGGGCATGACCTTTTCTAATTTTCTTGACCTAGGAGTGCCCCATCCTCAACCGAAATAGAAATTAATCAACATTTAGGAGAACACTAGCTTAAAGGTTCAAGCTTTTGCCAGATCAATCAATAGAACTACAATCCAGGCTTCTGCCAGCAGTTCAAACAAACTATAAACCAAGCAAGGGTTGACTACCACCAGGAAGCTAGTAGAAATAACTGCAGCTGGCACTACCACAAGTACAGTGCATGCATGCATGACTAAGCCATGCATAAGCACTAACAGATCCAATGATTGCAGTAGGTGCAGGCATATCATACACTTTCTTACCTTGTCCTGAAGTTGCAACCACCATACCAGAGAGAAGTCGCTCCTCCTCTTCTTCCCTCAGCCCCAAATTCGCCTGCAATAACAACCACAATTCCGGTCAGGATAAATTCATCACAACACGTATGGATATTAACCATTCCACATCACATTCGCATCAGTACTGATACTTGCACTCTACTTTCATTTAGGGAACACTTGGGATATTAACCAGCTACAGATGCATTTCTGTTTTTGCATCCGTACTTCACCTATGCGCCAGACTGCTGTATTAGTGCAATGCGTACATTGTACGAGTGTATCAAACGATAAAAATTCCATTAAACACTATCTACAAATAACAGAGCAATGCACACTATCTCCATAAATATCAGTTAACAGAGCAATGCACAATATTAGTAGGAGGATGGCATTAACAGCAATTAGATCCTAATCTAATTAGGCCCAACCCCATATAGCAGTGGCACTAGCCATCCATTGTGTGGCTGTGCTCACGCACAAGCACACACATGGGGCGCTCGCGGCCATGGCCAAGCACCAGCAGCAGCTAGCGGCAGTAGTAGCGTAGCGGTGGCATGAGCAGCAGCAGCGCAGGACCAGCAGCAGAAGTACGCAACACAGGGCAGCAGTAAGCAGTGACCGCAGCTGCGGGCGCGCATGCGAGGGGAGCAGCAGAAGAAGAAGTAGAAGCAGCATCAGCAAGCAGTGGCGGGAGTAACTAGCAGCAGTGCAGCCAAGCGACAACAACGACAAAGCAGTAGCCGAGCAGGCGCACACGTATCACGACGCGGCCATGGACGAGCTCTGGGATGGAGGCGGCAGGGAGCAGCGGGCGCGGCGGAACGCATACATGGACAGGTTCCAGGCGCGCGCGGACAGGGCTGGCTCCGGCCAGGGCGGCCATGGGAAGAGCGCAACGCGGGGCGCGAGGGCAAGGGCGTGCGGGGAGCAGTGTGCGGCAGCAACGGTCGGAAACGCCACTTCGGCAGCCAAAAGAGGCGCGGCAAGGCTCGTTTGAGTTTTGGCGCGGGAGGGCTCGTTCGAGTGCTAGTGGTGGCGCGCATCACCACCAGTAGCTCTAGCACACACACGAGAGTGGAAGAGGAGCTCACTGTCTGGCGACGAGGCAGATGCAGATCCGCGGCGGCCGGCGTTGGAGAGGAGGCAGATTTGGGTCGTTGTCGAGGAGGGGTCATCTAGGAGGGCGGTAGCGAGGAGATGAACCTCGAGGCAGCGGGAGGGCGTCGGCGTCCCGCCTGGATGCGCTGCCCGAGGGGGGAGGTGGGGCGGCGTCCGGTGGAGGATGCGTGCACTAAGGAGGAAGCGAGGTGGTGGCGGCGGCGGGATCCGGGGGAGCGGCGACCGGCGAGAGGCGAGGGGCGAGATGCAGATTGGGGAGAAGGACGACCAGCTGGGTCGTCTTGGATATTTTAGTGGGGGGGGGATTAGCATTGGTGCATCTTTTAGGGGTGCGTCTTAAAAATTGGTATATCAATGGCGCACCATTTAGGGGTGCGCCGTAAACACCGGGATAGCAATGGCGCACCTTCTCCTAGTGCGCCATTACTAATTATTTTTTTTGATTTTTAGTTGCATGTAATAATTTAAGATTTGAGATAAAAGAAAAGGAAAATGCACATGGAGTGATAAAACCATTGTGCAAGGATTTAGAATTAGATGACATGGTTGAAATCAAGTGATACATGTAATAATTTAGTTGCATGTAATAATTGAGCTTGCCACTGACACACACACGCGTCCGACACGTCATGATTTGATCTTAGCTATCTTTTCACAATCTTCTTGCCCTTCTTTCTCGCGGTTGAATAATTTAGCCCCGAAACCCCTTGAGTTCTTCTCTTGAACGGACGTCCTTTAGGTAGGGTGGTCATGCTTCTTCTTGTGGTGTATGGTACTTCATCGTCATCGTCATCTTCCATCTTTGGATCGCCGTACTTATCGAAGTCTTACTCATTGGCGACTCCATCCATTCCGATAATGTTCCTTTTGCCTCTCCTCACGACAACACGACTGGGCTTTGACGGGTCGGTAATGAAGAAGCATTGGTCCACTTGGGAAGTCAGTACTCATGGCTCATTTTTCGCAGTGACGTTTCGCGGTGAAATACCGGTCTTATTTTAGGACGCTCTTGGCCCATCTGACACAGAACATCGAGACCTTCTCTCCAGCGGAGCTCAGCTCCCACATCTTCTCGATCCTTCCGTAGTATCTGTCCTTGTTGTTACCCGTGTAGGATTCCATCATTACCCTGGAGTTCTGATAATCGCTCTTCATGTCCTTTTCCTCGGTGCGGAATGTGTAGCCATTGATATCGTACGCCTTGATACGTCCATTTTGCATCATGCTTTTATATCAATATTTATTGCATTATGGGCTGTTATTACACATTATATCTCAATACTTATGGCAATTCTCTCTTATTTTACAAGGTTTACCATGAAGAGGGGGAATGCCGGCAGCTGGAATTCTGGCTGAAAAAGGAGCAAACGTTGGAAATCTATTCTGCACAACTCCAAAAGTCCTGAAACTCCACGAAACCACTTTTTGGATTTATTAAGAATTTATGAGCGAAAGAAATAGGCCAGGGGGCCCACACCCTGTCCAGGAGACAGGGGGGCGCGCCCCCCTATAGGGCGCGGCCCCTATCTCCTGCGCCCCCTGGTGGGCTTCCGGCGACCATCTTCTGCTATATGAAGGGTTTTGTCCTGGAAAAATTCGTGGGCAAGCTTACGGGACGAAACTACGCCCCCACGAGGCGGAACCCTGGCGGAATCAATCTAGGGCTCTGGCGGAGCTATTCTGTCGGGGACACTTCCCTCCAGAAGGGGGAAATCATCACCAACATCATCACCAACGATCCTCTCATCGGGAGGGGGTCAATCTCCATCAACATCTTCACCAGCACCATCTCCTCTCAAACCCTAGTTCATCTCTTGTATCCAATCTTGTATCCAAAACCACAAATTGGTACCTGTGGGTTGCTAGTAGTGTTGATTACTCCTTGTAGTTGATACTTATTGGTTTACTTGGTGGAAGATTATATGTTCAGATCCTTAATGCATATTATTACACCTCTGATTATGAACATGATTATGCTTTGTGAGTAGTTACTTTAGTTCCTGAGGACATGGGTGAAGTCTTGCAATTAGTAGTCATGTGAATTTGGTATTCGTTTGATATTTTGATGAGATGTATGTTGTCTCTCCTCTAGTTGTGTTATGTGAACGTCGACTACATGACACTTCACCATTATTTGGGCCTAGAGGAAGGCATAGGGAAGTAATAAGTAGATGATGGGTTGCTAGAGTGACAGAAGCTTAAACCCTAGTTTATGTGTTGCTTCGTTAGGGGTTGATATGGACCCATGTGTTTAATGTTGTGGTTAGGTTTACCTTAATACTCTTTTTCTAGTTGCGGATGCTTGCAATAGGGGTTAATCATAAGTGGGATGCTTGTCCAAGTTAGGGCAGTACCCAAGTGTCGGTCCACCCACATATCAAATTATCAAAGTACCGAACGCGAATCTTATGAACGTGATGAAACTAGCTTGACGATAATTCCCAATGTGTCCTCGGGAGCTCCTTCATTATTATTAGAATTTGTCCAGGCTTATCCTTTGCTACATAAAGGATTGGTCCACCTTGCTGCACCTTATTTACGTTATTTACTTTTGCTCGTTACTATTTATCTTATCACAAAACTATCTATCACCTACTATTTCAGTGCTTGCAGAGAAAACCTTACTGAAAACCGCTTATCATTTCCTTCTGCTCCTCGTTGGGTTCGACACTCTTACTTATCGAAAGAACTACGATAGATCCCCTACACTTGTGGGTCATCAAGACTATTTTCTGGCGCCGTTGCCGGGGAGCGTAGCGCTCTTGGTGACTGGAACTTGGTAAGGAAACAATTATATAGTGTGCTGAAATTTTCTGTTACTTGTCACTATGGAAACTAATCCTTTGAGTGGCTTGTTTGGGGTATCTTCACCCCAACCATAGGAGCAAAGAGATGTTCCTGAACCTACTGAACTTCATGAAAATATTCACTTTGAGATTCCTTCGGGTATGATAGAAAAACTGCTAGCTAATCCTTTTGTAGGAGATGGAACTTTGCATCCCGACTTACACCATATCTTTGTGGATGAAGTTTGTGGATTATTTAAGCTTGCAGGTATTCCCGATGATGTTGTCAAAAGGAAGGTCTTCCCTTTATCTTTGAAGGGAGATGCAATGACATGGTATAGGCTGTGTGATGACACGAGATCTTGGAATTATAAGTGATTGAAATTGGAATTTCACCAGAAGTTCTATCCTATGCATCTTGTTCATCGTGATCGTAATTACATATATAATTTCTGGCCTCGCGAAGGAGAAAGCATCTCTCAAGCTTGGGGGAGGCTTAGTCAATGTTATATTCATGCCCCAATCATGAGCTCTCTCGGGAAATGATTATTCAGAATTTTTATGCTTGGCTTTCTCTTGATAATCGCAACCTGCTCGATACTTCCTGTACTGGTTCTCGGGAAGACTATTGCTTTCAAATGGGACTTATTGGAAATAATTAAACGCAACCCTGAAGACTGGGGTTCCGACAATGGTAAGGAGACAGGTATGACACCTAAGTTTCATTGTGTTAAATGTTTTATGGATACCGATCCTTTCCGTGGATTTAGCTCTAAGTATGGACTTGATTCTGAGATAGTAGCTACTTTTTGTGAAACTTTTGCTGCTCACGTTGATCTCCCTAAAGGGAACTGGTTTAAATATAATCCTCCTGTTGAAGTGAAAGTAGTTGCACCTATTACAGTCGAACAAAAGACTATTACATATAGTGATCCTATTATTCCTACTACTTATGTTGAAAAACCTCCTTTTCCTGTTAGGATAAAAGATCATGTTAAAGATTCGACTATTGTTTGTAAGAGTAATACTAGGACTTATACACCTCCTGAGCAAATTAATGTTGAACCTAGTATTGCTATGATTAAAGATCTCCTGGATGAAGACTTAGATGGGCATGTTATTTCTTTCATGGGTGAAACTGCTAATATTGCTAGACTCGATACTAAGACACGTAGACCTGTTGTAGGCACACCTGTTATTTCTGTTAAAATAGGAGATCATTGTTATCATGGCTTATGTGATATGGGTGCTAGTTCTAATGCTATACCTTACGATCTTTATAAAGAAATTATGCACGATATAGCACCTATTGAATTAGAAGACATTGATGTTACTATTAAGCTTGCTAATAGGGACACCACACTAGTAGAAAAGGGGGCATTGTTCCAGGCCGGGTCAGCCCATTAGTCCCGGTTCAATCCAGAACCGGGACCAATGGTGGCATTGGACCCGGTTCGTGAGCTCCAGGGGCCGGTCGGGCCATGTGGGCCATTGGTCCCGGTTCGTCTGGACCTTTTAGTCCTGGTTGGTGGGATGAACCAGGACCAATGGGCCTCGCTCCTAGCCCACCACCATTGGTCCCGTTTGGTGCCACGAACCGGTACCAAAGGCTGCCCTTTAGTCCCGTTTCAAGCCACAAACCGGGACCAATGAGCAGAGCACATTGCTCTGTTTTTACTATCAGCCGAGGGGGAGAGGGCTTGGTGGTGCTCTAGCTCACCTCCTATGCACACAAGGTGTTCGATGGAATGCCCGAGCCACACTACTTAAGCTTTCTCCTCTCCAAGCTCGACCTCCAAGCTCCATTTTCCTCAATATTTGTCTAGGTTTAGCGGTCCGTCACGCCCCGTACCCGTCTTCACCGCCATCGATCACCCGCGCCGATCTCATCGCCGGCACCACCGTGGTGAGCCTCTTGTTCGTATCTTCTTTCTGAAAGGAAAAATATTCGTACTTGTATGTATAGATAGATACTTGTATTATTTTCTTACTTTTATTATTGCATCTTATGTAGTGCGATGGTTTTGGTATCCGCCCCCGTCGGCCCTCGTCCTGTCTATGATTCGGATGTGGTATATATTATCTTTTCATAACTATTGGTTCATTTATTGTTTATGAAAATTATGCCGACCAACGTGACATAGATTTTATTTATCTAGGAGGTTGTTGAATCGGAAATTACAACCGACCCTATTGTCGAGAGGTTAAATTTAGTTGAAGAAGAAAACAATTTCTTGAAGGAAAAAATAAGAAAAATTGAGGAGGAGAAGATGATATTGGAGTTGCATGTTGCGGATGTCGTCGATGATCACAAGATCAAGATGGATGCAATGCGCTTGAAGATTAGAAAGATTAGAACATATGCCATTCATACCGAGGCTTGGTATCATTATGCCGTTGGATCAGTTGTAACCTTGGTTGCGATTATGATTGCATTTGTTTTCACATTGAAATGTTTTACATAGTTTCAATGTATGGTTTAATTAATTTAGATGCTCTGCAGAGCTTTATGTTGTTCTGTAATGATTTTCGCTTGAAGATGAGAACTATGTATGTACTTTGGTTTTAATGTGATGATGAACTTCTATTAATTTGGTCACTTAGTTATCTATTCATGATGTTCTGTAATGATTTTTGACACACTTAATTATATATAATGCATGCAGATGAACCGACAATGGATGTACGGTAACAGACACACCTCCAAGTACATTAAGGGCGTGCATGATTTTCTCGAAGTGGCTGAGGCAAACAAGCAAAATGGTTTTATGTGTTTTCCATCCCCTATATGTGGGAATACGAAGTCTTACTCTGACAGGAAAATCCTTCACACCTACCTGCTTTACAAGGGTTTCATGCCACACTATAATGTTTGGACGAGGCATGCAGAAATAGGGGTTATGATGGAAGACGGCGAAGAGGAAGAGTACGATGACAACTATGTGCCCCCTGAATACGGTGATGCTACTGAACATCAAGAGGAACCAGACGATGTGCACGATGATGCTGCAACGGGAGAAGCTGCCGAAGATCAAGAGGAACCAGACGATGTGCCCGATGATGATGATCTCCGCCGGGAAATTGTCGATGCAAGGACGCAATGCGAAAGTCAAAAGGAGAAGCTGAAGTTTGATTGCATGTTAGAGGATCACAAAAAAGGGTTGTACCCCGATTGCGAAGATGGCAACACAAAGCTCGGTACCGTACTGGAATTGTTGTAGTGGAAGGCAGAGAATGCTGTGCCAGACAAAGGATTTGAGAAGCTACTGAAAATATTGAAGAAGAAGCTTCCAAAGGATAACGAATTGCCCGACAGTACATACGCAGCAAAGAAGGTCGTATGCCCTCTAGGATTGGAGGTGCAGAAGATATATGCATGCCCTAATGACTACATCCTCTACCGCAGTGCGTACAAGGATCTGAACGCACGCCCGGTATGCGGTGGATTACGGTATAAGTTCAGACGAGATGACCCTGGTGATGTTGACAGCGACCCCCAGGAAGAGAGTTCCTGCGAAGGTGATGTGGTATGCTCCTATACTACCATGTTTGAAATGTCTGTTCCGAAATGGAGAGCATGCCAAGTTGATGCGATGGCACAGTGAGGACCGTAAGAAAGACGGGAAGTTGAGAGCACCCGCTGACGGTTCGCAGTGGAGAAAATCGAGAGAAAATACTAGGCTGAGTTTGCATCTTACCCAAGGAACGTATGGTTTGCTTTAAGCGTGGATGGCATTAATCCTTTCGGGGAGCAGAGCAGCAATCACAGCACCTGGCCCGCGACTCTATGTATGTATAACCTTCCTCCTTGGATGTGCATGAAGCGGAAGTTCATTATGATGCCAGTTCTCATCCAAGGCCCTAAGCAACCCGGCAACGACATTGATGTGTACCTAAGGCCATTAGTTGAAGAACTTTTACAGCTATGGAATGGAAACGGTGTACGTACGTGGGATGAGCACAAACAGGAGGAATTTGACCTAAAGTCGTTGCTATTCGTGACCATCAACAATTGGCCCGCTTTCAGTAACCTTTCAGGACAGACAAACAAGGGATACTACGCATGCACGCACTGTTTACTTGACACGGAAAGTATATACCTGGGAAGCGGCAGGAAGAATGTGTACCTGGGCCATCGTCGATTTCTTCCGACCAACAATCAATGTTGAAAGAAAGGCAAGCATTTCAAAGGCGAGGCAGATCACCGGAAGAAGCCCGCCATGCGTACCGGTGATCATGTACTTGCTATGGTCAATGATTTACATGTAATCTTTGGAAAGGGTCCCGGCGCACTAGCTGTTCCAAATGACGCTGAGGGACACGCACCCATGTGGAAGAAGAAATCTATATTTTGGGACCTACCCCACCGGAAAGACCTAGAGGTCCGCTCTTCAATTGACATGATGCACGTGACGAAGAACCTTTGCGTCAACCTGCTAAGCTTCTTGGGCGTGTATGGAAAGACAAAAGATACAGCTGAGGCACGGGAGGACCTGCAACGTTTGCACGAAAAAGATGGCATGCCTCCAAAGCAGTATAAAGGTCCTGCCAGCTATGCTCTTACCAAAGAAGAGAAGGAAATCTTCTTTGAATGCCTGCTTAGTATGAAGGTCCCGACTGGCTTCTCGTCGAATATAAAGGGAATAATAAATATGGCAGAGAAAAAGTTCCAGAACCTAAAGTCTCATGACTGTCCCAGTTGGAGCCACCAATCGGGACTAAAGGTCTATTTTGGCCAGGACAAGCGGCGGGAAGCATATGCCTTTAGTCCCGATAGGTTTCTCCAACCGCGACTAATGGTATGCCTTTAGTCGCGGTTGGAGCCACCAACCGGGACTAAAGGCCAGTGCTAGCACGGCGTCGGGCGCGTAGAAGTTTAGGCCCACGTCGCTAGTCGAAGACAGCCCGCACTAGTTTATAAGCGCGGTTGTGCGCACCATGTTGAACTCGTCACTACTAAAGGCCTATGGGCCTAACCAATATGTCTCTGCCTGTGGGCCTGCTGTCCCTGCCGCAGTCCTGCATCCTGGTCCAACTAGCGGTTGGGTTTCTAGTCGTATGCAGGCCGTGGTGGCCCAGTAGGTGGCATTTTTTACTTTTTAGTCCAAGTAGGTCTTTTTCCACTTTTTTATTTTGTTTTTTGCTTTATTTATTTTCTTTTGATTCTACTTTCAGCTAAATACTTAGAGTTTTTGAGTGATTCTTTTTGCTTTAGGTCACAAAAATCTACAGTTTAAATTTGAATTATTTGAAATTTGTGTGAATCACTAGTTTTTGAATAACTTTATTTTAAAAATAGATTTTTTAGTGATTCTTGTTCCTGCTGTTTAATATTAGTGTGTTTTATCATTATATTCAATTTGGTAATTCTTAGGTTATTTAAAAAATAAAATACCATTGTAATAGATGTGTTTTCGTCCGAAACCTAGATACTTCGAAAGAGATTGTCCATTTTATACACGAAGTGCATCCAGTTTTTGTCGTAACCCTCGCAACTTTTTAGCACATGCTATGTGGGTGAAATGATTATACCATGCGAACTTTCAACCTTTTCAGAGTTCATTTGTAGTGCTTTTCATTTTCAGGGTCATTTAGCTCAAAAAATCAGTAAATGCATGAAAAATGGCAAATGAAGTCAGAAAGGGTTGAAAATTGATGACGTGGCTTCGAATGGTGCATAATGAACGCAAAAAATGTTTGGAGTTGAAATAAGTTTAATAATGAAATGTCTTTGTAACAGATGATTTTTCATCCCAAACCCTGATACTTCGAAAGAGATGGTCCATTTTGTACACGAAGTGCATCGAGTTTTTTCCGTAACACTCAACTTTTTAGCAAATGCTATTTGGCTGAAATGATGATACCATGCCAACTTTCAACCTTTTTAGAGTTCATTTGTAGTGCTTTTCAATTTCAGGGACATTTAGCTCAAAAATCAGTAAATGCATGAAAAATACCCAATGAAGTCAGAAAGGGTTGAAAATTGATGACGTGGCTTTGAATGGTGCATACTGAACGAACAAAAAGTCTGGAGTTGAAATAAGTTTAAAAAAATGAAATGCCTTTGTAACATATGAGTTTTCGTCCGAAACCTTGATACTTTGAAAGAGATTGTCCATTTTGTACACGAAGTGCATCCAGTTTTTGCCGTATCCCTCTCAACTTTTTAGCACATGCTATGTGGGTGAAATGATGATACTATGCCAACTTTAAAACTTTTCAGGGTTCATTTATAGTGCTTTTCAATTTCAGGGTCATTAGCTCAAAAAAATCAGTAGATGCATGAAAAATACCAAATGAAGTTAGAAAGGGTTGAAAATTGATGACGTTTGTCCGAAACGCACAAGTACATGTTTCAAATGCCAAAACACATAAGCACCCTAACTATTACCAAGATTCCCTATGGTTTGTCCAAAGTGGGACTTTCCAGATATATAAGTCCGAAAACTCATTAGAGAAGAAAGTGATGACAGTGAAGCCGATCACATCCCATAGTGGGATCTTTGGGTGTGAAACTTTTTCTTCGCATGTGTCCCTTTGTGCCGTAACTATGGACAATCTTCATCATTTAACTGGATGCTCGGGTCAATATTCACTGTGAAGGGAGTTATTTCATGAAACTTTTCATAATCTTCTAACATGTCTAGCTTGTCATCCACTCCAATGATGTTTATTTTCCCTAAAAGAACTATATGGCTCTTTGGCTCATAGCATGACGTATTCGTTTCCTTATCTTTTCTTTTTCTCGGGTTGGTAGACATGTCCTTCACATAAAAAAACGTGTGCCACATCATTGGCTAGGACGAATGGGTCGTTTGCGTACGGTTGAGACCCACTGTTGTCATCACGTACTGCGGGTCTTCCTTACGCCGCCTCCTGTCAGATCAACCCATTTGCACTGAAACAAAGGGACCTTCAAATCACTTCCATAGTCAAGTTCCCATGTCTCCTCTATGTAACCATAATATGTGTCCTTTCCCCTATTGGTTGCTGCATCAAACTGGACACCACTATTTTGGTTGGTGCTCTTTTTATCTTGGCGGATCATGTAAAATGTATTCCCATTTATCTCGTACCCTTTGAAAGTCATTATATTCGAAGATGGTAACTGCGATAGCAAGTACAGATCATCTTCAACAACGTCGTCATGCATGGCATGTGTCTGCAACCAACCAAAGAAAGTCCTCGTTTGTTCACGTGTAATGCAATCGTCAAACTGCTCCGGGTATTTGGAGTGTAGAATATTCTTGTGTTCCTCCATGTAGGGAGCCATCAAGGCGGAATTTTGTAGAACTGTGTAGTGTGCTTGAGTGAGAGAATGCCCGTCCATACATATTATTTGATTCGGTCCTAGCGTGCCACTTCCTCCCAGTCTGCCCTTATGCCGCGATTCAGGAACGCCAATCGGCTTAAGGTCAGGAATAAAGTCAGCACAAAACTCAATAACCTCCTCATTTTCATGGCCCTTGGAAATGCTTCCTTCTGTTCTAGCACGGTTATGAACATATTTTTTTAAGACTCCCATGAACCTCTCAAAGGGGAACATATTGTGTAGAAATACAGGACCCAGAGCGGCAATCTCTTTGCATAGGTGAACTAGGATGTGCGTCATGATATTGAAGAAGAATTGTGGGAACACCAACTCGAAACTGACAAGACATTATGGACCTCTAGGTCTTTTCAATAGGGTACCTCCCAAAATATAGATTTCTTCTTCCACATGGGTGCACGTCCTTCAGTGTCGTTCAGAACAGATTATCCGCCAGGACTCTTTCCAAAGATTACCTTTAAATCCTTGACCATATCATGTACATCATCACCAGTACGGTGGTGAGGCTTCGTCCAATGATCTACCTCACCTTTGAAATGCTTGCCTTTCTTTCTTACGGGATGCCTGCTCGGAAGAAACCGATGATGTCCCAGGTACACATTCTTGTTACAATTATCCAAATATATATTGTTAGTATCATCCAAACAATGCGTGCACGCACGATATCCCTTGTTTTTCTGTCCTGGAAGGTTACTGAGAGCAGGCCAATCACTGATGGTCACAAACAGCAACGCATGTAGGTCAAATTCTTCCTGATCGAGCTCATCCCACGCACGTACACCTTTTCCATTCCACAGCTGTAAGAGTTCTTCAACTAATGGCCTTAGGTACACATAAATGTCATTGTCAGGTTGCTTAGGGCCTTGGATGAGCTCTGGTATCATAATGAACTTATGCTTCATGCACAACCTAGGAGGAAGATTATAGATACATAGAGTAACAAGCAAGTGCTATGATTGCTCCTCTGCCCCCCAAAAGGATTAATGCCATCTACACTTAGACCAAATCATACGTTCCCTGCATCAGCTGCAAAGTCCATCCACTTCCTCTCGATTTTTCTCCACTGCAACCCATCAGCGGGTACTCTCAACTTTCCGTCTTTCTTATGGTCCTCTTTGTGCCATCGCATCAACTTGGCATGCTCTTTGTTCTGGACCAAACGTTTCAACTGTGGTATTATAGAAGCATACCACATCACCTTGGCAGGAATCTTCTTCCTGGGGCGCTCGCCCTCGACATCACCAGGGTCATCGCGTCTGATCTTATAGCGCAATGCATCCCATACTGGGCATGCGTTCAAATCCTCGTACCCACCGTGGTAGAGGATGTAGTCATTAGGGCATGCATGTATCTTCTGCACCTCTAATCCTAGAGGGAAGACAACCTTCTTTGCTTCATACGTACTCTCGAGCAATTCGTTGTCCTTTGGAAGCATCTTCTTTATCATTATCAGCAACTTTCCAAATCCCTTGTCAGAAACACCATTCTCTTCCTTCCATTGCAGCAATTCCAGTGTGGTGCCCTGATTTTTCTTGTCCTCTTCGCAATTTGGATACAACAATTTCGTGATCCTCTAACATGCGCTGCAACTTCAGCCTCTCCTTGCTACTTGCGCAGTTTCTCTTTGCATCGGCAATGGCCCGACCTAGATCATCAGCGGGCTCATCTGATGCCTCTTCTTCAGCTTCTTCCTGCATTGCCCGCTCAGCTTATTCCCCCATTGTTGTACCATCGTATTCAGGGAACCCATGGCCAGGATAATTGTGGGTGTCCTGGACTAGGGGGTCCTTTGGCGGCCGGTCTATCATTGTGGGCAGGACTGATGGGCCGTCAAGATACAAGGTAGAAGATCACCTCTCGTGTCTGGTGGGGACTCCCGTATGCGTGGATGGAAAATATAGGTGTCCGGATATGTTATTTCATTCTGTAAAACCAACTTTGTACAACCCTAAGCCCCTCCGGTGTCTATATAACTGGAGAGTAGATCGGAGGCAGGATCACAACATTGATAGGCTAGCTAATCTAGGGTTAGCCGATTCGATCTCGAGGTAGATCAATTCTTGTATCCTCTATACGCTCGAATATAATCAAGTAGGAGTAGGGTTTTACCTTCATTAAGAGGGCCCGAACCTGGGTAAACAATGTGTTCTTTTTCCATAGTTACCATTGGTTCTCAGACGTACAGCTTGCCCCCCCCCCCTACCCGAGATCTTCCGGTTTTGACACCGACATTGGTGCTTGCATTGAGAGCTCCGTTGTATCGTCGAAGAAGGATCGATGGCTCACCTCTTCATCAACAATGATGCTATGTCCAAGGAAATTTTTCTCCCTGGGTAGGTTTTTGTGTTCTGTGCCTTTGTGCTTCGTGCCAACTCGATCGGCCGCCTCGAGTAGGTTGATAGTTATGCCACCAGCCACCAGATCAGGTTTGGAAACCTGAACTACGTTGCTGACATCCGAGGAAACCTAGTCTTCGGCGAGATCGCGGCCTCGGCCGCCACTCATTGTCCCTGCCAAGAAGACTCTTTGGATCCCCCTTTAGATCCTGTCCAGGGGCCGACACCCATACCCGCCACGGCCTTAGACCCTGGGCAGGTCCCATTGTCCGAAAACAGGATCGTAAGCCCCGCTGGACTTCTTCCCCTTGTGGAACTCCTGACTGAAGACCCAGATGCAATCTTAGACTTGGCTCTGGGCAACCATCCCGAACTGCCGAGGTCTGCACTCAGCGGGTTCGATCAGGCGTCCCATGCCAAACTTAACCCAGCAGATCCGTAGTTTCTGGTCCCACTTCTGCTCTTAGACGAAGCAATGGGATTGATCCAGTCTCTCACCATCATGGAAGTTTTACCTCTGAATTGTACCCAGCTTGGACTGGCACTACTAGAAAAAAGGCTGTTAGGGGCGCACCTATTTTGGCTACTAATGGCGCACTATAGGTGCGCCACTATTATCATGCCACTACTAATAAATAGTAATGGCGCACGCCTGGTGCGCCACTATTGATATACATAACAGTGGCGCACCACCTGATGCGCCATTACTATCCCAGACACTAATGTCGCAGCTAAAGTGCGCCATTACTAGGCCCAGTAGTGCACCATTGTTGTTACTCCAAGGGGTCATGGGTACCTTGTGCTCTGGGTTACGCACTTTTAGATAATGCGCCACTGGTGTGTTTATTTCTGTGCGCCACTAAAGTGCAATATGGTGCACCACTACTATGAATATTAGGAATTTTTTTTTGCTTTTCTGATATTTGAATAGGTTACAAAATACATTACAACACAGAATATAAACAGACCAACATATAAATAGCAGATTTATCGAATACAATAGAAGACTAGTCTCCGAATACAATTCATCGTATTAGTCTCTGAATTCAAAATACCGAACAAAGTTATAACACTACAAGTCTCGAGACCGCGAGTAGAGAGTTTGTCTTCACATTACAAGTCGATATCTAAACTACCATCACATAGAAGAGGGTTGCGGTCACGATGAGCATCATCGCGACGAAATTGATCTTCATCTGGTTCCTCCTCCGCTCCCTCCTCTATCCCGCTACATAGTGCGTGTATCTAGCTTCTGCCTCCGCCCTAGTGGTGTACCCTTTGTAACTGTTACTGCTGAAACGGTGAACCTGTCTCCGACATTCCTCCCAGTCATCTTAGACTCCGGGAACCTCACCCTTGTACATGACATACGACGGCATCTCTATGCACTAGACAAACAAAATGTTAGTAGCAATTCACAGATAATATATAAGCAATATATAAGTATGCAACAAAAGGATCGGAAGAGAAAAGCAACACATTAATAGCATGATTCATGGTCCTACTAATAAATAACATCGATTACATATAAGTTGAACGACTGTCCAAACTAAAGAGACATACAAGTTCATTAAAGTTTAATTACAACATGAGCTAATCGATATTTCAGAACTATATAGCATCAATACTTTCGACTCGACTCAGGGACCAGAGTGTGGATGAACCGCCGTCTATCGTGATGGTCATGAATGTGCGTTCGTTGTCAGCCTGCATTTGTAGCGTTGTTTCTATTTCACTGTTGGACTGTTGATATTTGAGGTAGAACTGCCCCGAGATACGAAGGACATCTTGATAGATGATTTCCGCAAACTCCGACTGGATGTGAAAGAATCTTGTCTGATGTCCGCGTCCTGGATTGCCGACAAGCGTGCGACCCAATCTTTGAAATTATTTGGTAGCATAAGGTGATTATGGTTCTGTACGATCGCCCACATGTGATGGAGGGCGTAGTAGGCATCCTTCTGACTGCAAGGCGGCTTCTTGACGTAGGGGAACATCGTTACGTGGGTGAACACATGCTTTTCGTACCTACAAATTGGCCTCCTGAAGGTGCATCCAGATTTGGCATAGCCGGGGAGAGCATCATCAAGAACTTTCTTGATATTTGTGTAGTCTTTCTTCGACTGATCGTCCGAGTGGAAATACGTGGCCATGGAATATTTCGGGCTTAAGAGGATGAGTGTGCAATGTGTGTCACTACACAAAACACGGAATGTTAGAAAAAAAAAGAACGATCAAAATCTAAGAAATCATATGTTACGGGGCGGTGAGGGGATGACTTACTCGGAAAAAAAAGGCACGAGAAAGTTATCCTTATTTGGGTTCGCCAGAATAACGCCTTCGAGGTATGAACTCGCGACTTGCCGGTCCCCAGCGCTGCCCAAGATCTTGGCACACATGTAGAAGGGGTCGACTATCACTATGTCCGGGGTCTTATCTCTAATGATCCGCATCTCCATACTGAGCGAAAATAGCCGAATGAAGGTGTAGTCCAGCAGATGAAGGCTAAACATAGCGAAGATGTCATCAAACCGTAGGACGATCATATGCTCGGTGGTGCTATCGACAAAGCCCTTGGCCTTTGGCACCTTGCCCACAAAAACCAGGTATGCCACATCATTCTCAGAGAGACGCCGCTTCTCCATAGAAAGAACACAGTCATGCAGACTCCGCATAGCACCGGTTGCAGCATTGAGCAGATTAGTCGGTAGCATCGGCCTGCCGCCACACACACCCTCCTCGAGATATCCTTAGGTATTGGTGGCCCTTCCTGAGCACGGATCGTACTCGGTGCCGGCTGGCTCGCAACCTTGTTAATTTTTCTTTTCCGTCTCTTCTGCTTCTTCTGCTGTAATGGGATCGAGTTCTGCTCAGAGACCACCTTCTTGAGTGTGTTGGTGTTGATAATATTTCGCACCTCGGCTATTTGAGTCTCGGTGAAGGCGACAGCTGGAGGCGTCTCCTGAGAACTGAATGCTAGACGACGCCTGTTGCAATTGGGTTTCTCCGTGGTACCAGCTAGATCGCGATCATCTTTTGCAGGGTTGGGTTCTTGAGAAGGAGGCCCCAAGAACTCGTCACCGTACCCATGTTCGTTGATGTACTTATCGACGTTGGAAAATGTACCATCGTCGTCGTCCGGATCCTGTGCCATATGCATGTCCAGATCAGCTGACGGCGGTAGCATTGCGGCGGTCTTGCCATGGCTTGGCGCCGGCACGACTGGCGGTGTTTTCTGTATCTTCGACGAAAGCAAGGGCCAGTTTAAGCAGGCACTGAGGGTCATCACATCATCTTCGTCGGCCCCACGGGGTTGATACGGAGGTAACAAGTCATCGCAGCCCCACAGCACCCGAACCAATAGAACCCTATACACGATGGGTGGCATCAGATTACTGTGGAACACGCGGTTGCCCGGTTGAACGATTTAGGCCTTGGCGACATCGATTGACTCGCCGTCCACAAAGTGCAGGAGAGTGCATGGAATGTTGGTGGCGCCCTACGAAAACATGTAGGGCGTCTGGGATGCCCAGTCAAAGGCAAGGAGATGAAGTCATCGGCCGAGGCTTAGTTACCGTGATGGCGTCGAGCTCGGCTAATGTCGAGGCACCGCCAACGACGGGCGTGCAAGTGACGGAGGGGCCGCTTGCTGCCGAGGTGTCGGCCGGCGTATTCTTCCAACACCCATGTGCATTAAGCTCCAAATGCCGGCGCCGACGCCGGAGACACCAATGCCGCCTCCTCCGGAGACACCAATGTCGGCGTGTTGTGCGAGTTGCTGCCCATGAAGCTGGGAATCGGGGGCGGCCCCTGTTGGCCGCCCGCAATCCACCCCCGCAGCCCCTCAAGAAAGGAAGGCATAATGGCGGTGATTGTCACTCCCAATTGGTCTCGCACTTGCTCTTGGACTATCTCCGGAATCCATGCCACTTGTGCCTTGAGTTCTTTAACCTCGCGCTCCTGGCTTTCCGAGCTAGTCTTTCTCTCCTTTCGCCCAGCCTTATAGTATTCTGACTATTTCGTGGACACGACCATATGACGACGGCTTAGTGAACTTATCCTTGTTTTTTCACTACGTTCAACGCCTTATTTAAAGTGGTGTCCCAAGAGGTAGACGGGGAGCCCGCGCTACTGCTTTCAGTTTCCTACGGAAGGAACGTGAACCATTTAGAAATTTGGCTTCATTAATTAGAATGCAACCATATGGAGCTAATTACACGGGGGTGTATTCCTTACCAGAACAAGCTCCGCACGGGGGAGCCCGCGCTACTGCTTTTCATGGTATTTACCGAAGAGGGGCGGTAGGCCTTGCTCGGCACGCTCCGCGTCCTCATTGTCCCATTTAGGTTCCGCCACTCTGTAACCGCCGGGACCGAGTTTGTGGACCCCTAAGTTCAAGACCCACATATCTTTCCCCCACTGACTTGATCCCGCGGATGCTTTGCTCTCGCACTTGATCTTGAACTCCAGGTAATCAGCTTCGCTGATCGAAGGATTTGTCTCCTTGATCTTCTCATAACTATCACCAATAAGAATCCTTCTCTCCACCGCGGCTCTCCAAGTAGCGAGGGTCGTGCTCATCTTCGTGAGGGCAGCACTGTTCACTTTATTTCCTGAGAGGCGTGTGTTTCCGAAGTCACCAGGGAACTTGTATCGTTCATGCAGCTTCGTGAAGAGGAGGTTGCGCAAATTCCCTCGGTCATGATGCCTTAGGTTCTCGGTGTTGATCGAGACGGTGCTCCGGAGAATGCACCCAAGTTGTCCCGCATACCCACTGACTAATTCTTTGGGCGCCATTGGATGCCCACTTGAGGACACTCCAGTAAATTCCTCCTTGACGGTGCCAAGCACGTTCGGGCGCCGGTCCTTCCGTTGCCTCTTCGGTTGGCTGCCATCTGTGCGTTCGTTGCCATCATTAGTGGTGGCATCCTCGGCGGCACCAACAGTAGTGTCATCCCTGACGTAGGGGTTGTGTAGTCGGCATAGGTGTCTTCTGCGGCTTCCTCATAGCGGTGAGGTTCTTCCTCCATCTCATGGGACAGCTCCCAGAATTGCTTGCCCGAACCGCCGGCCTCATCGTTGTCGGCCATGTTCGCTATAAATAGGAAAAAAGGCTACTAGAGTTATTGGATGAGATCAGGGTAGTATCTATTGTTTATAAATGGCCAGTGCAAGCGACTATTGTCTATAAATGTTGAACTAGTGAAAAGCGCAATGGTTGATGGAATCGGTAGACAATAGATTCCATCGATCATGGCAGTGCCATTTATAGACAATTGATGGCACAATCAGAGACTGGTGCTAGTTCACAGTGTAGATCTGTAGGAAACAACCATAACAGAGTAAAATTTCTAAGAGCTCATGAGGTGATGAATCACCTGGCCCTGGGGCACAGAGGAGCCCCAAGTTGATCCATTAGGTTCAGCAAGTATCTACAAATTAAAAAGGTTCCCTTTTTTAATTAAAATAAGACAGTGCAGCCACGCATTAGCTAAGGCAGAGGACTGTTTGTTGCAAGCCGGCTGATATAGAAAGCATGCCTTCTGAAGAAATGTTAGTATGAAGCAAGGTAATTAAGTATATAGATCCGTAGAAGGCACTGCGCCCATTATGGCCGGCCAGTCTTAAACAACAACCTAAAGTCAGACCCAAAATCATCAGGCATTGTGCAAGATTTAGTAAGACGACACACGAAAAGTACCCATGCAATGGCATTGCCACCACTGTTTTCAAGAGAACACCATTGAATCTGTTTTTCTTTGATTTATCAATTTAGATAATCATGGTACTAGACAGCATTGTAGCAACAATTGCAGAGGTATAGCTGACAAAGAAAAGGAGACAATGATACCCTAGTGATGAGCCACAATAAGATCCAACCAGTGAGCGACATAGATAGTAGAATCTGGCAGTGTTCATGTTTAAATCAGAAAAAGAGAAAGAACATAAAAAAATAACATTGTCTATAAATGTTGATTAATTTTTGTTTTGGTTCAGAATCGGGCACCTTCTAGGTCAAGAAAATTGGGCATGACCTTTTCTAATTTTCTTGACCTAGGAGTGCCCCATCCTCAACCGAAATAGAAATTAATCAACATTTAGGAGAACACTAGCTTAAAGGTTCAAGCTTTTGCCAGATCAATCAATAGAACTACAATCCAGGCTTCTGCCAGCAGTTCAAACAAACTATAAACCAAGCAAGGGCTGACTACCACCAGGAAGCTAGTAGAAATAACTGCAGCTGGCACTACCACAAGTACAGCGCATGCATGCATGACTAAGCCATGCATAAGCACTAACAGATCCAATGATTGCAGTAGGTGCAGGCATATCATACACTTTCTTACCTTGTCCTGAAGTTGCAACCACCAGACCAGAGAGAAGTTGCTCCTCCTCTTCTTCCCTCAGCCCCAAATTCGCCTGCAATAACAACCACAATTCTGGTCAGGATAAATTCATCACAACACGTATGGATATTAACCACTCCACATCACATTCGCATCAGTACTGATACTTGCACTCTACTTTCATTTAGGGAACACTTGGGATATTAACCAGCTACAGATGCATTTCTGTTTTTGCATCCGTACTTCACCTATGTACCAGACTGCTGTATTAGTGCAATGCGTACATTGTACGAGTGTATCAAACGATAAAAATTCCATTAAACACTATCTACAAATAACAGAGCAATGCACACTATCTCCATAAATATCAGTTAACAGAGCAATGCACAATATTAGTAGGAGGATGGCATTAACAGCAATTAGATCCTAATCTAATTAGGCCCAACCCCATATAGCAGTGGCACTAGCCATCCATTGTGTGGCTGTGCTCACGCACAAGCACACACATGGGGCGCTCGCAGCCATGGCCAAGCACCAGCAGCAGCTAGCGGCAGTAGTAGCATAGCGGTGGCATGAGCAGCAGCAGCGCAGGACCAGCAGCAGAAGTACGCAACACAGGGCAGCAGTAAGCAGTGACCGCGGCTGCCGGTGCGCATGCGAGGGGAGCAGCAGAAGAAGAAGTAGAAGCAGCATCAGCAAGCAGTGGCGGGAGTAACTAGCAGCAGTGCAGCCAAGCGACAACAACGACAAAGCAGTAGCCGAGCAGGCGCACACGTATCATGACGCGGCCATGGACGAGCTCTGGGATGGAGGCGGCAGGGAGCAGTGGGCACGGCGGAACGCATACATGGACAGGTGCCAGGCGCGCGCGGACAGGGCTGGCTCCGGCCAGGGCGGCCATGGGAAGAGCGCGACGCGGGGCGCGAGGGCAAGGGCGTGCGGGAGCAGTGTGCGGCAGCAACGGTCGGAAACGCCACTTCGGCAGCCAAAAGAGGCGCGACAGGGCTCGTTTGAGTTTTGGCGCGGGAGGGCTCGTTCGAGTGCTGGTGGTGGCGCGCATCACCACCAGTAGCTCTAGCACACACACGAGAGTGGAAGAGGAGCTCACTGTCTGGCGATGAGGCAGATGCAGATCCGCGGCGGCCGGTGTTGGAGAGGAGGCAGATTTGGGTCGTTGTCGAGGAGGGGTCATCTAGGAGGGCGGTGGCGAGGAGATGAACCTCGAGGCAGCGGGAGGGCGTCGGCGTCCCGCCTCGATGTGCTGCCCGACGGGGGAGGTGGGGCGGCGTCCGGTGGAGGATGCGTGCACTAAGGAGGAAGCGAGGTGGTGGCGGCGGCGGGATCCGGGGGAGCGGCGACCGGCGGCTTGTGGCGAGAGGCGAGGGGCGAGATGCAGATTGGGGAGAAGGACAACCAGCTGGGTCGTCTTGGATATTTTA
>NC_041386.1:698222519-698231675 GCF_002162155.2 Triticum dicoccoides | reverse complement strand
GGGATTAGCAATGGTGCATCTTTAAGGGGTGCGTCTTAAAAATTGGTATATCAATGGCGCACCATTTAGGGGTGCGCCGTAAACACCGTGATAGCAATGGCGCACCTTCTCCTAATGTGCCATTACTATTTTTTTTATTTTTAGTTGCATGTAATAATTTAAGATTTGAGATAAAAGAAAAGGAAAATGCACATGGAGTGATAAAACCATTGTGCAAGGATTTAGAATTAGATGACATGGTTGAAATCAAGTGATACATGTAATAATTTAGTTGCATGTAATAATTGAGCTTGCCACTGACACACACACGCGTCCGACACGTAATGATTCGATCTTAGCTATCTTTTCACAATCTTCTTGCCCTTCTTTCTCGCGGTTGAATAATTTAGCCCCGGAACCCCTTGAGTTCTTCTCTTGAACGGACGTCCTTTAGGTAGGGTGGTCATGCTTCTTCTTGTGGTGTATGGTACTTCATCGTCGTCGTCATCTTCCATCTTCGGATCACCGTACTTGTCAAAGTCTTACTCATTGGCGACTCCATCCATTCCGATGATGTTCCTTTTGCCTCTCCTCACGACAACACGACTGGGCGTTGATGGGTCGATAATGAAGAAGCATTGGTCCACTTGGGAAGTCAGTACCCATGGCTCATTTTTCGCGGTGACGTTTGCGCCCGCGGACTTGGATTTGGCTTCGGGTATAATCATGGTGGTGAAATACCGGTCTTATTTTAGGACGCTCTTGGCCCATCTGACACAGAACATCGAGACCTTCTCTCCAGCGGAGCTCAGCTCCGAGATCTCCTCGATCCTTTCGTAGTATCTGTCCTTGTTGTTACCCGTGTAGGATTCCATCGTTACCCTAGAGTTCTGATAATCGCTCTTCATGTCCTTTTCCTCGGTGCGGAATGTGTAGCCATTGATATCGTACGCCTTGATACGTCCATTTTGCATCATGCTTTTATATCAATATTTATTGCATTATGGGATGTTATTACACATTATATCTCAATACTTATGGCAATTCTCTCTTATTTTACAAGGTTTACGATGAAGAGGGGGAATCCCGGCAGTTGGAATTCTGGCTGAAAAAGGAGCAAACGTTGGAACTCTATTCTGCACAACTCCAAAAGTCCTGAAACTCCATGAAACCACTTTTTGGATTTATTAAGAATTTATGAGCGAAAGAAATAGGCCAGGGGTCCCACACCCTGCCCAGGAGACAGGGGGGCACGCCCCCCCCCCTATAGGGCGCGGCCCCTATCTCCTGCGCCCCCTGGTGGGCTTCCGACGACCATCTTCTGCTATATGAAGGGTTTTGTCCTGGAAAAATTCGTGGGCAAGCTTACGGGACGAAACTACGCCCCCCGCGAGGCGGAACCTTGGCGGAATCAATCTAGGGCTCTGGCGGAGCTATTCTGCCGAGGACACTTCCCTCCAGAAGGGGGAAATCATCACCAACATCATCACCAACGATCCTCTCATCGGAAGGGGGTCAATCTCCATCAACATCTTCACCAGCACCATCTCCTCTCAAACCCTAGTTCATCTCTTGTATCCAATCTTGTATCCAAAACCACAAATTGGTACCTGTGGGTTGCTAGTAGTGTTTATTACTCCTTGTAGTTGATACTTATTGGTTTACTTGGTGGAAGATTATATGTTCAGATCCTTAATGCATATTATTACACCTCTGATTATGAACATGATTATGCTTTGTGAGTAGTTACTTTAGTTCCTGAGGACATGGGTGAAGTCTTGCTATTAGTAGTCATGTGAATTTGGTATTCGTTTGATATTTTGATGAGATGTATGTTGTCTCTCCTCTAGTTGTGTTATGTGAACGTCGACTACATGACACTTCACCATTATTTGGGCCTAGAGGAAGGCATAGGGAAGTAATAAGTAGATGATGGGTTGCTAGAGTGACAGAACCTTAAACCCTAGTTTATGCGTTGCTTCGTTAGGGGTTGATATGGACCCATGTGTTTAATGTTGTGGTTAGGTTTACCTTAATACTCCTTTTTGTAGTTGCGGATGCTTGCAATAGGGGTTAATCATAAGTGGGATGCTTGTCCAAGTTAGGTCAGTACCCAAGTGTCGGTCCACCCACATATCAAATTATCAAAGTACCGAACGCGAATCTTATGAACGTGATGAAACTAGCTTGACGATAATTCCCAATGTGTCCTCGGGAGCTCCTTCATTATTATTAGAATTTGTCCAGGCTTATCCTTTTCTACATAAAGGATTGGTCCACCTTACTGCACCTTATTTACGTTATTTACTTTTGCTCGTTACTATTTATCTTATCACAAAACTATCTATCACCTACTATTTCAGTGCTTGCAGAGAAAACCTTACTGAAAACCGCTTATCATTTCCTTCTGCTCCTCGTTGGGTTCGACACTCTTACTTATCGAAAGAACTACGATAGATCCCCTACACTTGTGGGTCATCAAGACTATTTTCTGGCGCCGTTGCCGGGGAGCGTAGCGCTCTTGGTGATTGGAACTTGGTAAGGAAACAATTATATAGTGTGCTGAAATTTTCTGTTACTTGTCACTATGGAAACTAATCCTTTGAGTGGCTTGTTTGGGGTATCTTCACCCCAAGCAGAGGAGCAAAGAGATGTTCCTGAATCTACTGAACTTCATGAAAATATTCACTTTGAGATTCCTTCGGGTATGATAGAAAAACTGCTAGCTAATCCTTTTGCAGGAGATGGAACTTTGCATCCCGACTTACACCATATCTTTGTGGATGAAGTTTGTGGATTATTTAAGCTTGCAGGTATTCCCAATGATGTTGTCAAAAGGAAGGTCTTCCCTTTATCTTTGAAGGGAGATGCAATGACATGGTATAGGCTGTGTGATGACACGAGATCTTGGAATTATAAGTGATTGAAATTGGAATTTCACCAGAAGTTCTATCCTATGCATCTTGTTTTTCGTGATCGTAATTACAAATATAATTTCTGGCCTCGTGAAGGAGAAAGCATCGCTCAAGCTTGGGGGAGGCTTAGTCAATGTTATATTCATGCCCCAATCATGAGCTCTCTCGGGAAATGATTATTCAGAATTTTTATGCTTGGCTTTCTCTTGATAATCGCTACCTGCTCGATACTTCCTGTACTGGTTCCTATATGTTGAAGACTATTGCTTTCAAATGGGACTTATTGGAAAGAATTAAACGCAACCCTGAAGACTGGGGTTCCGGCGATGGTAAGGAGTCAGGTATGACACCTAAGTTTGATTGTGTTAAATCTTTTATGGATACCGATGCTTTCCGTGGATTTAGCTCTAAGTATGGACTTGATTCTGAGATAGTAGCTACTTTTTGTGAAACTTTTGCTGCTCACGTTGATCTCCCTAAAGGAAACTGGTTTAAATATAATCCTCATGTTGAAGTGAAAGTAGTTGCACCTATTACAGTCGAACAAAAGACTATTACATATAGTGATCCTATTATTCCTACTACTTATGTTGAAAAACCTCCTTTTCCTGTTAGGATAAAAGATCATGTTAAAGATTCGACTATTGTTTGTAAGAGTAATACTAGGACTTATACACCTCCAGAGCAAATTAATGTTTAACCTAGTATTGCTATGATTAAAGATCTCCTGGATGAAGACTTAGATGGGCATGTTATTTCTTTCGTGGGTGAAACTGCTAATATTGCTAGACTCGATACTAAGACACGTAGACCTGTTGTAGGCACACCTGTTATTTCTGTTAAAATAGGAGATCATTGTTATCATGGCTTATGTGATATGGGTGCTAGTTCTAATGCTATACCTTACGATCTTTATAAAGAAATTATGCACGATATTGCACCTATTGAATTAGAAGACATTGATGTTACTATTAAGCTTGCTAATAGGGACACCACACTAGTAGAAAAGGGGGCATTGTTACAGGACGGGTCAGCCCATTAGTCCCGGTTCAATCTAGAACCGGGACCAATGGTGGCATTGGACCCGGTTCGTGAGCCCCGGGGGCCGGCCGGGCCACGTGGGCCATTGGTCCCGGTTCGTCTGGACCTTTTAATCCTGGTTGGTGGGACGAACCGGGACCAATGGGCCTCGCTCCTGGCCCACCACCATTGGTCCCGGTTGGTGCCACGAACCGGTACCAAAGGCTGCCCTTTAGTCCCAGTTCAAGCCACAAACCGGGACCAATGAGCAGAGCACATTGCTCTGTTTTTACTGGCAGCCGAGGGGGAGAGGGCTTGGTGGTGCTCTAGCTCACCTCCTATGCACACAAGGTGTTCGATGGAATGCCCGAGCCACACTACTTAAGCTTTCTCCTCTCCAAGCTCGACCTCCAAGCTCCATTTTCCTCAATATTTGTCTAGGTTTAGCGGTCCATCACGCCCCGTACCCGTCTTCACCGCCATCGATCACCCGCGCCGATCTCATCGCCGGCACCACCGTGGTGAGCCTTTTGTTCGTATCTTCTTTCTGAAAGGAAAAATATTCTTACTTGTATGTATAGATAGATACTTGTATTATTTTCTTACTTTTATTATTGCATCTTATGTAGTGCGATGGTTTTGGTATCCGCCCCCGTCGGCCCTCGTCATGTCTATGATTCGGATGTGGTATATATTATCTTTTCATAACTATTGGTTCATTTATTGTTTATGAAAATTATGCCGACCAACGTGACATAGATTCTATTTATCTAGGAGGTTGTTGAACCAGAAATTACAGCCGACCCTATTGTTGAGAGGTTAAATTTAGTTGAAGAAGAAAACAATTTCTTGAAGGAAAAAATAAGAAAAATTTAGGAGGAGAAGATGATATTGGAGTTGCATGTTGCGGATGTCGTCGATGATCACAAGATCAAGATGGATGCAATGCGCTTGAAGATTAGAAAGATTAGAAAATATGCCATTCATACCGAGGCTTGGTATCATTATGCCGTTGGATCAGTTGTTACCTTGGTTGCGATTATGATTGCATTTGTTTTCACATTGAAATGTTTTACATAGTTTCAATGTATGGTTTAATTAATTTAGATGCTCTACAGAGCTTTATGTTGTTCTGTAATGATTTTCGCTTGAAGATGAGAACTATGTATGTACTTTGGTTTTAATGTGATGATGAACTTCTACTAATTTGGTCACTTAGTTATCTATTCATGATGTTCTGTAATGATTTTTGACACACTTAATTATATATAATGCATGCAGATGAACCGGCAATGGATGTACGGTAACAGACACACCTCCGAGTACATTAAGGGCGTGCATGATTTTCTCGAAGTGGCTGAGGCAAACAAGCAAAATGGTTTTATGTGTTTTCCATGCCCTATATGTGGGAATACGAAGTCTTACTCTGACCGGAAAATCCTTCACACCTACCTGCTTTACAAGGGTTTCATGCCACACTATAATGTTTGGACGAGGCATGAAGAAATAGGGGTTATGATGGAAGACGGCGAAGAGGAAGAGTACGATGACAACTATGTGCCCCCTAAATACGGTGATGCTACTGAACATCAAGAGGAACCAGACGATGTGCACGATGATGCTGCAACGGGAGAAGCTGCCGAAGATCTAGAGGAACCAGACGATGTGCCCGATGATGATGATCTCCGCCGGGACATTGTCGATGCAAGGACGCAATGCGAAAGTCAAAAGGAGAAGCTGAAGTTCGATCGCATGTTAGAGGATCACAAAAAAGGGTTGTACCCCAATTGCGAAGATGGAAACACAAAGCTCGGTACCGTACTGGAATTGCTGTAGTGGAAGGCAGAGAATGCTGTGCCAGACAAAGGATTTGAGAAGCTACTGAAAATATTGAAGAAGAAGCTTCCAAAGGATAACGAATTGCCCGACAGTACATACACAACAAAGAAGGTCGTATGCCCTCTAGGATTGGAGGTGCAGAAGATACATGCATGCCCTAATGACTGCATCCTCTACCGCAGTGTGTACAAGGATCTGAACGCACGCCCGGTATGCGGTGCATTACGGTATAAGATCAGACGAGATGACCCTGGTGATGTTGACAGCGACCCCCCAGGAAGAGAGTTCCTGCGAAGGTGATGTGGTATGCTCCTATAATACCACGTTTGAAACGCCTGTTCAGAAACGGAGAGCATGCCAAGTTGATGCGATGGCACAGTGAGGACCGTAAGAAAGACGGGAAGTTGAGAGCACCCGCTAACGGTTCGCAGTGGAGAAAATCGAGAGAAAATACTGGGCTGAGTTTGCATGTGACCCAAGGAACGTATGGTTTGCTTTAAGCGTGGATGGCATTAATCCTTTCGGGGAGCAGAGCAGCAATCACAGCACCTGGCCCATGACTCTATGTATGTATAACCTTCCTCCTTGGATGTGCATGAAGCGGAAGTTCATTATGATGCCAGTTCTAATCCAAGGCCCTAAGCAACCCGGCAACGACATTGATGTGTACCTAAGGCCATTAGTTGAAGAACTTTTACAGCTGTGGAATGGAAATGGTGTACGTACGTGGGATGAGCACAAACAGGAGGAATTTGACCTAAAGGCGTTGCTATTGGTGACCATCAATGATTGGCCCGCTCTCAGTAACCTTTCAGGACAGACAAACAAGGGATACTACGCATGCACGCACTGTTTACTTGACACCGAAAGTATATACCTGGGAAGCAGCAGGAAGAATGTGTACCTGGGCCATCGTCGATTTCTTCCGACCAACCATCAATGTCGAAAGAAAGGCAAGCATTTCAAAGGCGAGGCAGATCACCGGAAGAAGTCCACCATGCGTACCGGTGATCATGTACTTGCTATGGTCAATGATTTACACGTAATCTTTGGAAAGGGTCCCGGCGCACTAGCTGTTCCGAATGACGCTGAGGGACACGCACCCATGTGGAATAAGAAATCTATATTTTGGGACCTACCCCACCGGAAAGACCTAGAGGTCCGCTCTTCAATTGACATGATGCACGTGACGAAGAACCTTTGCGTGAACCTGCTAAGCTTCTTGGGCGTGTATGGAAAGACAAAAGATACAGCTGAGGCACGGGAGGACCTGCAACGTTTGCACGAAAAAGATGGCATGCCTCCAAAGCAGTATGAAGGTCCTGCCAGCTATGCTCTTACCAAAGAAGAGAAGGAAATCTTCTTTGAATGCCTGCTTAGTATGAAGGTCCCGACTGGCTTCTCGTCGAATATAAAGGGAATAATAAATATGGCAGAGAAAAAGTTCCAGAACCTAAAGTCTCATGACTGCCACATGATTATGACGCAACTGCTTCCGGTTGCATTGAGGGGGCTTCTACCGGAAAACGTCCGATTAGCCATTGTGAAGCTATGTGCATTCCTCAATGCAATCTCTCACAAGGTGATCGATCCAGAAATCATACCAAGGCTAAGGAGTGATGTAGTGCAATGTCTTGTCAGTGTCGAGCTGGTGTTCCCACCATCCTTCTTCAATATCATGACGCACGTCCTAGTTCATCTAGTCGACGAGATTGTCATTCTGGGCCCCGTATTTCTACACAATATGTACCCCTTTGAGAGGTTCATGGCAGTCCTAAAGAAATATCTCCGTAACCGTGCTAGGACAGAAGGAAGCATCTCCATGGGCCATCAAACAGAGGATGTCATCGAGTTTTGTGTTGACTTCATTCCTGGCCTTAAGAAGATAGGTCTCCCTAAATCGCGGTATGAGGGGAGACTGACTGGAAAAGGCACGCTTGGAAGGGACTCAATAATATGCAGGGATGGATATTCTTGGTCTCAAGCACGCTACACAGTTCTACAGAACTCTACCTTGGTGACCCCGTATGTCAATGAACACAAGAATAGTATGCGCTCCAAACACCCGGAGCAGTGCGACGACTGGATTACATGTGAACACATCAGGACTTTCAGCAGTTTGTTGGAAACACGTCTCAGAGGTGACAACACTGTTTGTGATGAGCTGTACTTGTCGTCCAGGGGACCATCTTCGACTGTTACGATTTGGAAAGGATACGAGATAAATGGGAATACATTTTACACGATTGACCAAGATAAAAAGAGCACCAACCAAAACAGCGGTGTCCGCATTGATGCAACAACCGAGAGGGGAAGGACACATATTATGGTTACATAGTGTACATATGGGAACTTTACTACGAACATGATTTTAAGGTTCCTTTGTTTAAGTGTAAATGGGTCAATCTGTCAGGAGGTGGGGTACATGTAGACCCACAGTACGGAATGATAACAGTGGATCTGAAAAATCTTGGGTACACTGACGAACCGTTCGTCCTAGCCAATGATGTGGCACAGGTTATCTATGTGAAGGACATGTCTACAAGACCGAGAAAAAGAAAAGATAAGGATGCGAATACATCATACGATGAGCCAAAGCGCCACATAGTTCTTTCAGGAAAAAGGGACATCGTGGGAGTGGAGGGAAAGACAGACATGTCTGAAGATTATGAAAAGTTTCATGAAATTCCTCCCTTCAAAGTCAAGGCTGACCCCAGCATCCTGATAAACGATGAAGATTATCCGTGGTTACGGCGCAATAAGCAAATGACACAAGCGAAGAAAAAGTGAAGACTTTTTCCCGCAACTATTATGATGATACCATGCCAACTTTGTAACAGACGAGTATGATACCATTGTCCGTTTTGTACATGCACATGCTATGTGCGTGAAATTATGATACCATGCCAACTTTCAACTTTTTCAGAGTTCATTTGCAATGCTTTAATGTCTTATGGTTCGGCCCTCGTAATACCATTAATCCCGGTTCGCTCCTTGTCAACTATGTTCTTACCAAGAACACTCTCAAGATGGCAGCCACTTGGGCCATTGGTCCTGGTTCGTCTGGACCTTTTTTCTCTATTCAAATTTGAAAACTAATGGCACTAGCAGAAAGTTTATAATTTTTCTAAAACTAATGGCACTAACAGAAAGTTTATAATTTTGCTGACCTAAAAGCAAAAAAGAATTAAAAAATAAAGCAAAAAACAAAAGAAAATAAATAATGCAGAAAACAAAACAAAAAAACTGGAAAAAAAATAAAAATAGCAACAATAAGTATTTTGTTGTAAGTAGAAACAAAATAAAATAAATAAAGCAAAAAAGAAAACAAAAAAAGTGTTTTCAAATTTGAAAACTAATGGCACTATCAGAAAGTTTATATTTTTTCTAAAACTAAAAGAAA
>NC_041386.1:698215828-698222049 GCF_002162155.2 Triticum dicoccoides | reverse complement strand
ATAAAGCAAAAAACAAAAGAAAATAAATAATGCAGAAAGCAAAACAAAAAAACTGGAAAAAAAATAAAAATAGTAACAATAAGTATTTTGTTGTAAGTAGAAACAAAATAAAATAAATAAAGCAAGAAACAAAACAAAAAAAGTGTTTTCAAATTTGAGAACTAATGGCACTAATAGAAAGTTTATAATTTTTCTAAAACTAAAAGCAAAAAGAATTAAAAAATAAAGTAAAAAAACAAAAGAAAATAAATAATGCAGAAAACAAAACAAAAAAACTTGGAAAAAAATAAAAATAGCAACAATAAGTAAAGAAAAAAAAGTGCCTCCTACTGGGCCCCCACGGCCTGAATACGACTAGAAACCCACCATGGGTCAGGATTCAGGCCCGCAGGAGGCCCAGTAGGCCCATCAGGCAAAGCAGTAGTAAGTAGGCCCGTAAGACTACAGTGGAGAGGAGCTCGAGAGGGGTGCGGCAGTGGGGCTTATAAACCACTGCGCGCCCCTCTCAGCTAGCGAGGTGGGACTAAACTTTCGTGTCACACCGTGCCAGCACACGACCATTGGTCCCGGTTGGCGGCACCAACCGGGACTAAAGGGGGGCATTGATCCCAGTTCGTGGCACCAACCGGTACCAATGCCCACCCTTTAGTCCCGGTTGGTGGCACCAACCGGGACCAAAGGCCGCCGCTTCCCGCCCTTTGGGCTGCTGAAAAGAGGCCTTTGGTCCCGGTTGGTGGCACGAACCAGGACTAAAGGGTGTATTAGTCCCGGTTGGTGCCACGAACCAGAACCAATGCTCTTGATATATATACAACACTTAGCAGTTTTCGACCAAATCCTCCACTTCTCCCTACTCCTCCTCGTCGCCGTCGCCGCCCGACGCCCCTACTCCACCTTGTTGTCGCCGCCGCCACCGAAGCCGTCAGGCTACTCGCCTTCGCCGTCGCTGCCGCCCCCTGTGAGCAGTCCCGCGCCCCTCCCATCCCGCGCACCTGCACGGCCGCCGCCGCTGCCCTGCGCGGCCGCCGCGCCGCCGCCCCTGCCCTGCATTTTTTTGTGTATATGTGTATATATGCATTTTTTGTGTATATGTGTATATATGTGTTTGTATGTGTATATATGTGTATTTTTTGTGTATATATGTATATATGTGTATATATGCATTTTTTCATATATATATAATGTATATATGTATGTGGTAGCTATATGATGAATGGATGTGACTATCTATGTATGAATATTATGTTCATAGCATTTTTTGTTTATATATGTTTTTTAATATATGTATTAATTTTTTATTTAGGTTGTTAGTATTAGGTTTTAGGTTAGTGCATTTTAGGTTAGTGTAGAGGAAAAAGTAAAATAAAAAGAGGAAAAAAGAAGAAAAAGAAGAGGAGAAGAAGAAAGGAATAGAGAAGTAGAAAAAATAGAATATTTTCTATTTTTTCTTCTTCTCCTCTATTCCTTTTTTATTCTCCTCTTTTTTTTTCTTTGATCTTCTCCTCTGTCGTCGTCGATATACCCCCCTCGGCCCTCTCGCTCGACCAAAACTCTCGAGGACACCCAAACCCTAGAGAAAAAACGATGTTGGTCTCCTACCCCCTCCCGCTGCGCCCCTACCCAACAAACTCTCTTCAGGCCACCCAAATTTACCAAGTTAAAAGAGCGTTGTCGTCGAGGCCACCCCAAACCCTTGAAGCGTTGTGTCGAGGCCACCCCAAACCCTTGAAGCGTTGTCTAGGCCACCCCAAACCCTAGAGAAGCAGCGTCGAGGCCACTAACATGATTCCTTATTGTGATTAGGTAGCTAGTTCAATGTTTGCCACTAATATATATCCATCTATACCATGTTTGAATAATAATTGACATGTTGTAAATATTTGCAGAAACTATGGAGCATTACCGAGACGAAGCAACATAAGCGATGTTGGGGGAGATAATCGCAGAAGGAACTGATGTCGTTGCGTCATTTTTCAACAACGTCGTTGGTCAGGAAGGACTGGGTGAAGAAGAGGGCTATGTTCATGATGGCTCCGGCCCATTAATGCCGATACAAGAAGAGGGCTATGTTCATGATGGCCCCGGCCCATTAATGCCGGTACAAGAAGAGGGCTATGTTCATGATGGCTCCGGTGATGGCCCAATGGAGGTACAAGAAGGAGACCATGCTGACTGCTCCGGCGACCGAACCTAGTCCGGCTAGGTATATATATATTAGTTAAGCCCGTGCTGACTAGTTAATTGATGCAGTCATTGTTTTGGTATGTGTACACATATTAATTAACTCTCGTCTTTCTTCCTTTTTCTAGCCCTCCGGATCGAGCACAACTTCGGTAAGGAGACGAGGCCCGAAGAAAAAGTTGAGCTCGGATGAAAAGTTTGAGATCACAGCAATCGCGCGCGACGGCGAACGATTGAACCCATCCGGAAAAAGAAACCATTTGTTGCTCAGTGCGGGGTTCTTGTTAGGGACAAGATCCTGATCAGCATCCACCAATGGTATAAGCCTAAGGAGGAAGACCCTAAGGTGTCTTATGTCAATGATATGCAAAAAGATGATCTTTGGACTGATCTGAAGGCAAATTTCACCCTACCGCCAGAGGAGGATCCGGAGAAGCCAGTTAAAGAGCAATTAATCAAGTCTTGTGCTCTAAGAAGATGGCAGGCCTATTCAGGAGGTGGAGGAAAGAGCTGAAAAAGTTTGTCTCCAAAGAAGAGACACCAGAATTCATCGGTAAATATGAGAAGATCATAGATCACTGGCCCGCATTTTTGGCCTACACGACATCGGAAAAGAGTAAGAAGATGTCGGCAACAAACAAGCAAAATGCTGCGAAGAAGAAGTTTCACCATCGCACGGGGTCAGGTGGCTACCTGCAAGCCCGGCCTAAGTGGTCCAAGGCACAGAATGATCTGCTTGATAAAGGGATCGAACCGGAGACAATGAGATGGCCAGACCATTGCCAGACTTGGTTCTTTGGGGCTGGCGGAACCTTGGACCCTGTAACAGGGAAGTGCCGTTGGACGGATGAGCAACTGAAAACACCAGTCACAAGGCTTCGGCAGTATATCCATGCAGCGCAGCAAGGGACGTTCGTTCCAGACAGGGAGAAGGACGAGCTCACAATGGCCCTCGGGAATCCTGAGCACCCTGGACGGACACGAGGCACGCCAGGCTCCATTCCGTGGAAGGTTGGTTTCCCGGACACAGGGGGTTACAAAACCCACGAGAGGAGGAAGAAACTGGAGCAGAGCCAACTGCAGGCGCTGCACGAAAGGGTAATGGGGCTAGAGGAACGAGAAGTAGATAGCAACAAACGACCTGCCCAAGATTCCCCCGAAGCTACCCCGCCATCTCAGCGGAGAAGCAGCGTGGCTTCCACCGAGCTGCTTCAGCCAGAGCATGTCTTGACGGCTCCTACCAGCTATCCCGTGGATTCTATCACGGGGTCTCAAAATTGCCACCTTATGACGCGATGGATGAATTTGAAGGTCAAGGCGGCTGTTGGCTCTGTTTATCCTACTGAAAAAGGCGCAACTTTTCACTGTCGGCCGATTCTAGAAGGATATGCCAGGGTGATGGTGGATGAAATAACGGAAGGATTTGAGGACCTCCAGCTTGACCACCCTACCGGTGAAGGAGAGACTAGGCTGGGTTCTGCTCTGAAGACTCCATGCCTATGGCGGAAGGAGCTCATCAACCTTCCGAACTGGACGCCTCCACCTCCTCCTCCTCCTCCGGCGAGTCAGGGCACTCCGCCTCCTCCACCGCCTCCTCCTACGGCGAGTGTCGATCAGGGCACTGGGCCTTCTTCTCTGGCGCGTAGCGGCACTCCGCCTCCTTCTCCGCCTGCGCCGGCGCGTCCGAGCAGCCAGCAGCCTCCTCCTTCTCCGGCGCGTGGTGGCACTCCGCCTCCTTCTCCGCCTGCACCGGCGTGCCCGAGCAACCAGCAGCCTCCTCCTTCTCCGGCGCGTGATGGAACTCCACCTCCTTCTCCGCCTGTGCCGGCGCGCCCAAGCAGCCAGCACCTTCCTCCTTCTCCGCCTCGCCAGCAAGGGCGGAAGAGACCCGCCGCTGCCCCGGCTGCTCCGGCGCGTCGTAGTCCTTCTCCTCCTCCTCGTAAGAAAGCACGAAAGAAGACAGGCGCCACAGGCAATACATATACGGTCCACATCTCAAGCCTCTAGAGAAGTTACCATACGAGAGGACCGAGGAGGAAAACAAGACGATCGTGCGGGCCCATGTGAAGGACTTCTTTGAAGGGGTGAAAGCAAAGAGACATCCACCTCCGGAGGAGAAGGTAGATCCGATGAAAGCAAAGCGCACTATGGATGCCCTGAGGAAACCACCAAAGTCTCCGTCGAGAACCAACTATCAACGCATTACTAAACAGAAATATCTCGAAGCCCAGCGGTCGGGAAGTATTGTCAATGATAAAAGGTTAAAAGAATGAGCAGCTGGGAAAAAAATTGTCCAGCTCGGCGAACAAGCACAGCAATCGTGCCCCCCTCTCAATGTGTCTAATGCTCCCGGGACGGTGGCCGGTTATGGCAATCTTGGAGATTACCTGCCTGACGATCAACTTCCTGATTTCTTGGAGGTGGACGAACACAAATACGAGTACGGGAAGCCTCTCGTCAAATATGAAAAATCTCTGACAACTATGATGCGAAGATTCCATAATTGGTACATGAAAACCTGCAGAGAGTCTGGGGGACGAATGCTTTGTATCTGAATATTAAAGAGGAGCACGACCTCGTTGCAACTGATCTGTTGATTGTTCCATTTCATGAGTTCTTCGCGTTCTTCAATCAGAAGGCCCTCGATAAACTAATGGAATTTTGCTACTGTCTGTAAGTACTATTTCTATCATTAAGTCTCTATATATAGCTCGGCTCTTTCATTGCATGTATTTATAATTAGTTATCCTCACTATATTATGCAGATTGAAGATCGTCGAGTGCAAAAAACAAGAAATGTATGATATTGGGTTCATTAACACAAATATCATAGATGAATTTCTGGTTAAAAAGCACCCCGCAGAGGCCGAGGAGAACTTGCTACAATCGTTGATCAAAAATCAAAACAAAGATTTAATACTCTTTCCTTACAACTCCCAGTGAGTGTTACTGTCGTGTGCATATTCGGTTTCCCTTATTACTCGAGCGAGGTTATAGTAATATAATTGATGAGTTATGCATGCGTGCGCAGATTCCACTATGTTCTTCTGGAGATTAAGCTTGAGCGGAGAGTAGTAAACGTCTTAGACTCGAGAAGAAAAGATCCCCAAACCTATGCGGACATGACTAAAATACTCAACAAGTTCAATCGATCATTTATTGCACCATATCGGCAACTTTTTATTCATTTCCTGATATCTCAAGTAATAATATTTATTTTCTTTGTCTTGCAGGGTTTGGAAACAGTTCACCGCAGAAGTTCCGGGACTGCCGAAGGAGCTGTGATATACATACCCGAAAGTAAGTACTACTAGCTAGCTAGTTGCGCGCATCTCCCGTTCCTTCTATAGATGTACTTTCATCAATGCCATTTATAATGATTCATTATCAGTTTGATTGACCTCTATTTCTCATAAAGTGCTTGTGGCAGGAACAAGGAAATGATTTCTGTTGATACTACGTGTGCGAGTTCATCTACAACGCGACTTTGAAAAATAAGCGGGGCTACTCTAAAAGACAATATGAAGTGCGTTAGTAATAATATTCACAATTCCATTTTATTACACCATCATTTCTGTTGAGTTTCATTCATATATGTATTAACCCCCTTCTTCAAATTAGACGTGGCAGATGCGGGATGAACTCCTAGAACAAGATCGCATGAAAGCAATTCAAGAGGAATTGGCGGGATTCTATCTTGACCACGTCATCAATAAAGCCGGAGAATATCATGTGGAAATTGATTTCAATTGCAGGGGATTGTAAGATATTTTACATATTGTATATGTATGTAGCCAGTAGCGTCGGATAGATAATACGGAAACTTGTTGTTCGATCAATCTCTCGGAGAAGGAGAGGTCGATCGATCACTTCTCTCGGTATGCATGACGGACTTCTGTACTTATTGGTTCTCTTCATTTTCTTACTAGCTAGCGTGTCGAGGGCCTCTCTATGTACAATACGTAGCGTCGACCAAGCACGGACATAAGAGAGGACACTTCTCTCTATTAATTAGCTAGCTAACACAATATATTAAACAC
>NC_041386.1:698207935-698215474 GCF_002162155.2 Triticum dicoccoides | reverse complement strand
CCCCTTTCAAAAAAAACACGGCCACTGAAATGCTGACGCGTGGATGCCTTTTGGTCCCGGTTGGTGCCACCAATCGGGACCAAAGGCCCTCCTGCCTGGGCTCGACGCACGGGCCACGTTGAGGCACATCTGTCCCGGTTCATGTTAGAACCAGGACTAAAGGGGGGAGGCATTAGTAACGACCCTTTAGTCCCGGTTCAAGAACCGGGACTAAAGGCCCTTACGAACCGGGACTGATGCCCCCTTTTCTACTAGTGCCATTAAACATATTGGGATTGTTAGAGATGTTGAAGTCTTGTGTGGAAAGATTAAATACCCTACTGATTATCTTGTTCTCACTTCCCCACAAGATAATTTTTGTCCCATTATTTTTGGTAGACCTTTCTTGCATACTGCTAGTGCTAAGATTGATTGTGAAAAGAATATTGTCACTGTTGGTATAGATGGTATGTCTCATGAGTTTAATTTCGCTAAGTTTAGTAGACAACCTCGTGAAAAGGAACCATCTAGTAAGGATGAGATTATTGGTCTTGCTTCTATTGTTGTTTCTCCAACTGATACGTTAGAACAATATTTGCTAGACCATGAAAACGATATGTTTATGAAGGAAAGGGAAGAAATAGATGAAGTGTTCCTTAAACAAGAACCTATGCTAAAACATAATCTTCCCGTTGAAATTCTTGGGGATCCCCCTCCACCCAAGGGTGATCCCGTGTTTGAACTCAAACTCTTACCTGATAATATCAAGTATCCTTATCTTGATGAAAAAGAAATATATCCTGTTATTATGAGTTCTAACCTTTCAGAGAAAGAAGAAGAAAGATTATTGAAAACTCCGAAGAAGCACCGAGCTTCTATTGGATATACTCTGGATGATCTTAAGGGCATTTGTCCCACATTATGTCAACATAAAATTTTAGTGGAGAAAGAGGCCAAACCTGTTAGAGATCCTCAAAGACGATTAAACCCCAAAATGAAGGAAGTGGTAAGAAAGGAGATTCTAAAACTCCTTGAGGCAGGTATTATTTATCCCGTTGCTGATAGTGAATGGGTAAGCCCTGTCCATTGTGTCCCTAGAAAGGGATGTATTACCGTTGTTCCTAATGATAAAGATGAATTGATCCCGCAAAGAATTATTACAGGCTATAGGATGGTAATTGATTTCCGTAAGTTAAATAAAGCTACTAAGAAAGAGCATTACCCTTTACCTTTTATTGATCAAATGATAGAAAGGCTATCCAAACACACACATTTTTGCTTTCTAGATGGTTATTCTGGTTTCTCTCAAATACCTGTGTCAGCGGGGGATCAATCTAAAACTACTTTTACTTGCCCTTTTGGTTCTTTTGCTTATAGACGTATGCCTTTTGGTTTATGTAATGCACCTGCTACCTTTCAAAGATGCATGATGGCTATATTTTCCGATTTTTGTGAAAAGATTTGTGAGGTATTCATGGATGACTTTTCCGTCTATGGATCCTCTTTTGATGATTGTTTGAGAAACCTTAATCGAGTTTTGCAGAGATGCGAAGACACTAGTCTCGTCCTGAATTGCGAAAAGTGTCACTTTATGGTTAATGAAGGCATTGTATTGGGGCACAAGATCTCCGAGAGGGGTATTGAAGTTGATAAAGCCAAAGTTGATGCTATTGAAAAGATGCCATGTCCCAAGGACATAAAAGGTATAAGAAGTTTCCTTGGTCATGACGGTTTTTATAGGAGGTTCATTACGGACTTTTCTAAAATCTCTAGGCCCCTGACTAATTTATTGCAAAAAGATATTCCTTTTGTCTTTGATGATGATTGTGTAGACGCATTTGAAACACTTAAGAAAGCTTTGATCACAGCGCCTATTGTTCAACCACCTGATTGGAATTTACCTTTTGAAATTATGTGTGATGCTAGTGATTATGCTGTAGGTGCTGTTTTAGGGCAAAGAGTCGATAAGAAATTGAATGTTATCTATTATGCTAGTAAGACCCTTGATACTGCCCAGCGAAATTATGCTACCACTGAAAAAGAATTCTTAGCAGTTGTGTTTGCATGTGATAAGTTTAGACCTTATATTGTTGATTCCAAAGTTACTATTCACACTGATCATGCTGCTATTAAATATCTTATGGAAAAGAAAGATGCTAAGCCTAGACTCATCAGATGGGTTCTCTTGCTCCAAGAATTTGACTTGCATATTATTAATAGAAAGGGAGCTGAGAACCCCGTTGCAGACAACTTGTCTAGGTTAGAGAATGTTCTTGATGACCCACTGCCTATTAATGATAGTTTTCCTGATGAACAATTAGCGGTTGTCAATGCTTCTCGTACTGCACCTTGGTATGCTGACTATGCTAATTACATTGTTGCTAAATATATACCACCTAGTTTCACATACCAGCAAAAGAAAAAGTTTTTCTATGATTTAAGACATTACTTCTGGGATGATCCACACCTTTATAAAGAAGGAGTAGATGGTATTATTAGACGTTGTGTGCCTGAGCATGAACAGGAACAAATCATACGCAAGTGTCACTCTGAATACTATGGAAGACACCACGCTGGAGATAGAACTGCACACAAGGTACTACAATCTGGTTTTTATTGGCCTACTCTTTTCAAAGATGCTCGTAAGTTTGTCGTATCTTGTGATGAATGCCAAAGAATAGGTAACATCAGTAGACGTCAAGAAATGCCTATGAATTATTCTCTTGTTATCGAACCATTTGATGTTTGGGGCTTTGATTACATGGGACCTTTTCCTGCCTCCAATGGTTATACACATATCTTAGTTGATGTTGATTACGTTACTAAGTGGGTAGAAGCTATTCCAACTAGTAGTGCTGATCATAACACTTCTATTAAAATGCTTAAAGAAGTAATTTTTTCGAGGTTTGGAGTCCCTCGATATCTTATGACTGATGGTGGTTCACACTTTATTCATGGTACTTTCCGTAAGATGCTTGCTAAGTACGATGTCAATCATAGAATTGCATCTCCTTATCACCCGCAGTCTAGTGGTCAAGTAGAGTTGAGAAATAGAGAGCTCAAATTAATTTTGCAAAAGACTGTGAATAGATCTAGAAAGAATTGGTCCAAAAAACTTGATGATGCACTATGGGCCTATAGAACTGCATACAAAAATCCTATGGGTATGTCTCCATATAAGATGGTTTATGGAAAAGCATGTCATTTACCTCTTGAACTTGAACATAAAGCATATTGGGCTATTAAAGAGCTCAATTATGACTTCAAACTTGCCGGTGAGAAGAGGTTGTTTGATATTAGCTCACTTGATGAATGGAGAGCCCAAGCTTATGAGAATGCCAAGCTCTTCAAAGAAAAAGTCAAACGCTGGCATGATAAAAGGATACAAAAGCGTGAGTTTAACGTAGGAGATTATGTGTTATTATCCAACTCTCTTTTAAGATTTTTTGCAGGAAAACTTCTCTCAAAATGGGAAGGTCCCTACGTTATCGAGGAGGTCTACCGTTCCGGTGCTATAAAAATTAACAACTTTGAAGGCACAAATCCTAGGGTGGTTAATGGTCAAAGAATCAAGCCTTGTATTTCAGGTAACCCTATCAATGTTGAAACTAATATTATTGAAACCATAACCCCGGAGGAGTACATAAGAGACACTTTCCAGAACGTCCCAGACTCCAAAAAGGCATAGGTACGTGGTACGGTAAGTATAACGACTCCAAAACAACTCTAATGGCAATTTTCATCAGTTTTGGATTATTTAAGAATTTTAGGAAGAAAGAAGTAGTCTGAAAGATACACGAGGCTCCCACGAGAGAGGAGGGCGCGCCCCCTGTCTCGTGGGCACCTCATGTGCCCCTCGGACTCCGTTTTCTTGTATGTTACGTATTTTGGTCGGCAAAAATTCATTATATATACTCTCGAAGGTTTTGACCACCGTATCACGTAATTATCCTCTGTTCTCGTTTCGAGCTGTTACTGTTTCAGATCTAGAGCATTATGTCGTCTTCAAGCGCTTCCAAGGACAAGTTTTTCGAGAGGGTTATCAATCCCTATCTTGCGGAGGTGCTGCATCACCCTCAAACCATTGAGGTGCGTGAGGGGGTGTTGCACATCCGCGATGTGGAAGGACCAAGGCGTACCGGGAGCATAGAGACAAAGCTCGAAGCCATGGAACAAGAAGTTTTCAAGTGCCAAGGGATGGTGGACGTGGACTCAACACCAACCAGATGATGATCACGGAGTTCACCAACAACCACAAGCTGGATGCCAAAGACATTGGGAGACCATCTTCAAGCTTCAAGATAAAATCGAGCACCTCCAAGCCCAGATTTATGACCTGCAAAACCAGAACTGTGAGTATGAATATAGATTCAAGCGAATGAGTTTGGCTGCAGATTTAAGGATCCCGGAGACTCGATCGTCCTTTTATGATGGAGAGCCTATGCCTTGGAGATGGATGACAAGCCCACTCCATCAACAACTCCTACTTCACCACCTCCGAAGAAATAATCACATGAGTATGGGCACTCCCCTTGGCAACTGCCAAGCTTGGGGGAGGTGCCCCGGTATCGTATCACCATCACACTCCTATCTTTACCGCTTTATTTAGTTCGATCCTTTTAGTAGTATCCGATTTATTAGTTCAAAGTTTGGATATCAAGTAGTTTTGAGTTTTCGTTGTGATCTCTTTTTGTAAGCGAGTCCGTGCGCTATCTATAATAAAGATTAGTATTGAGTCAAGGGCTTTGCTATGTTGCTATGATCTTGAGAAAGTAGAAAGAACAAAAGAGTTCATATTGATCTTATGGATAGTGATAACTTCACACATAGAAAGTATGAGGCATAAAAATTGTTGAGAGTTGATGAACGTAGCGTTGGTCATCGTTGCAATTAATAGGAAGTGAAAAGGAAAGATGGGTTCACATATAGATATATTATCTTGGACATCTTTTATGATTGTGAAGCACTCATTAAGTATGACATGCTAAAAGAGTTGATGTTGGACAAGGAAGACAATGTAATGGTTTATGTTTTCTGACATCTCAGTTAAAGTATATTGTTAGTGACCTTCTGAACATGTTGAGCTTGCCTTTCCCCCTCATGCTAGCCAAAACTCCTTGCACCAAGTAGAGATACTACTTGTGCTTCCAAACTTCCTTAAACCCAGTTTTGCCATGAGAGTCCACCATACCTACCTATGGATTGAGTAAGATTCTTCAAGTAAGTTGTCATCGGTGCAAGCAATAAAAATTGATCTCTAAATATGCATGACTTATTAGTGCAGAGAAAATAAGCTTTGTACGAACTTGTTGTGGAAGTAATAAAAGCGACGGAGTGCATAATAAAGGTCCACATACAAGGGGCAATACAAAGTGACGTTCTTTTGCATTAAGATTTTGTGTATCCAACCCTAAAAGCGCATGACAACCTCTGCTTCCCTCTGCGAAGGACCTATCTTTTACTTTATGTTTTTACTTTATGCTTGAGTCAAGGTGATCCTCACCTTTCCACTTTTTCATTTTATCCTTTGGCAAGCTCCTCGTGTTTGAAAGGTCATGATACATATATCAAATTGAATGTAAGTTGGCATAGGCTATTATTGTTGACATCACCTAAAGGTGAATACGTTGGGAGGCAACACAATAAGCCCCTATCTTTCTCCGTGTCCGGCTGAAACTCTATAACCACAAGTATTGCGTGAGTGTTAACAATTATGGGGGACTACGAGATAGTTGAGTATGTGATCTTGCTAAAAAGCTCTATTATTGACTCTTTCTGATGTCACGATAAATTGCAATTGCTTCAATGACTGAGACTATAGTTTGTTAGTTCCCAATGAAGTTTCTGAACCATACTTGACATTGTGAATTGCTTATTACTTGAACATAGGAAATCATATGACAAAATCTTTATATATGTTGCTGTTATTAGAATGATCATGATGCCCTCATGTCCGTGTTTTATTTTTATCGACACCTCTATCTCTAAACATGTGGACATATTTCTCAATCTCGGTATCCGCTTGAGGACAAGCGAGGTCTAAGCTTGGGGGAGTTGATACGTCCATTTTGCATCCTGCTTTTATATCAATATTTATTGCATTATGGGTTGTTATTACACATTATATCTCAATACTTATGGCTATACTCTCTTATTTTACAAGGTTTACCATGAAGAGGAGGAAGGCCGACAGCTAGAATTCTGGCTGAAAAAGGAGCAAACGTTGGAAACCTATTCTGCACCACTCCAAAAGTCCTGAAACTCCACGAAACCACTTTTTGGATTTATTAAGAATTTATGAGCAAAAGAAATAGGCCAGGGGGCCCACACCCTCTCTAGGAGACAGGGGGGCGAGCCCCCCCCCCCCTATAGGGCGCGCCCCCTATCTCCTGGGCCCCCTGGTGGGCTTCCAGCGACCATCTTCTGCTATATGAAGGGTTTTGTCCTGGAAAAATTCGTGGGCAAGCTTACGGGACGAAACTCCGCCGCCACGAGGCGGAACCTTGGCGGAATCAATCTAGGGCTCTGGCGGAGCTGTTCTGCCGGGGACACTTCCCTCTGGAAGGGGGAAATCATCACCAACGTCATCACCAACGATCCTCTCATCAGGAGGGGGTCAATCTCCATCAACATCTTCACCAGCACCATCTCCTCTCAAACCCTAGTTCATCTCTTGTATCCAATCTTGTATCCAAAACCACAAATTGGTACCTGTGGGTTTGTGACGCCCCCGATTCAACCGTACACTAATCATGCACGCAAATGTGTACGATCAAGATCAGGGACTCACGGGAAGATATCACAACACAACTCTACAAATAAAATAAGTCATACAAGCATCATAATACAAGCCAGGGGCCTCGAGGGCTCGAATACAAGTGCTCGATCATAGACGAGTCAGCGGAAGCAACAATATCTGAGTACAGACATAAGTTAAACAAGTTTGCCTTAAGAAGGCTAGCACAAACTGGGATACAGATCGAAAGAGGCGCAGGCCTCCTGCCTGGGATCCTCCTAAACTACTCCAGGTCGTCGTCAGCGGGCTGCACGTAGTAGTAGGCACCTCCGGTGTAGTAGGGGTCGTCGTCGACGGTGGCGTCTGGCTCCTGAACTCTAGCATCTGGTTGTGACAACCAGAAAGAAAGGAAAAGGGGAAAAAGGGGGGAGAAAGCAACCGTGAGTACTCATCCAAAGTACTCGCAAGCAAGGAACTACACTACATATGCATGGGTATATGTGTAAGGAGGCCATATCAGTGGACTGAACTGCAGAATGCCAGAATAAGAGGGGGATAGCTAATCCTGTCGAAGACTACGCTTCTGGCAGCCTCCGTCTTGCAGCATGTAGGAGAGAGTAGATTGAAGTCCTCCAAGTAGCATCTTCAAGTAGCATCTCCAAGCAGCATCTCCAAGTAGCATCGCATAGCATAATCCTACCCGGTGATCCTCTCCTCGTCGCCCTGTAGAAAAGTGATCACCGGGTTGTCTGTGGAACTTGGAAGGGTGTGTTTTATTAAGTATCCGGTTCTAGTTGTCATAAGGTCAAGGTACAACTCCAAGT
>NC_041386.1:698200514-698204699 GCF_002162155.2 Triticum dicoccoides | reverse complement strand
TTTGGCAACCACCAAACTTTTTAGTTTTAATTTTTGAAAACTTTTATCGTTATCATTAATTTGAATTTTGAATTTTGGACCGGTTTTGAACTAACTCAAGATTAGCAACTATAATTGAGGTGACGTGGCATCACTAGCAGAGGATCACTGTAGCTTAATTTCCCGGGCGTCACAATTCTCCTCCACTACAAGAAATCTCGTCCCGAGATTTAAGAGGGGAGTAAGGGGGAAAGGTCTGGTTACGAAATCCTAACGAATCTTCTCAGTCTTGGTTGTTCTTCTTGAAGAGGTCGATCCATTACCTTGACATCATCATTTCTCTGCTACAGGTCATCATGGTGATGCCGCCCTTTTCTCGGGAACTCCAACGTACTTACGAATAGGTAAGGGGGTATTCCGGCAGAACGAACCTATGCAAGGCTGACTATCTGGTAGCTAACATAGGGGAAGGTGGCGGAAAGTAAGTCTCGAACTGGAACTCAAGAAAATATCGAGAGCAAGTAAGAAGGTACCATGATAAGTTTCAAGCGGGCAGGCAATCCTCCGATGCCTGAAACAAAGTGTAAAAGGGGTGCAGAGCAATGGTAATAAGTTTTGTGTCTGATACCAGAATAGATCAACAGGCAAGTGGCCCGTGAATTACATACAAAGCCAAGCACGAGGAATAACCTTGACAACAGGTTGTACAGGAGAGTCAGGTTTCTTTCCTGGGACCTGTGGGTTATGGGCCCACCATGTGGGTTAAAAGTAGAAAGGGGGGCTGACATCTTGTATGATGACGATAGCAAGGCATGTCAGAGAGTAGCATGTCAGTTATGTCGGCATCAATGTCGGTACCAAGGGCGAGGGACGAAGAGAACCATTTTCCTGCTCGTTGAACGAGGCGGACCAGTAGGCAGAGTTCTCGTCCATCGGTGGTTACCGGAATGTCATCAACAAAAGTAACATGGTCTTACTGACAGAATTGTACAACAAGGTGTTTACATAAGCAGGAAAATATTACTTCTCAGATCATATAGATCACAAGAAAGGCTAAACCAACCATGGAAGGAAAATATGATCATCAGATTAAACAGAACAATGGAAAGGAAAATGTGTTTAAACACATATTTCAGGGGTATATCCTTCCCAATGACAAGCAGAGCATGATATCCATGACAGGATATAAAGTAGAAAACCATTTAGGTAAGGGGGAAGGAATCTCATGATATTACCCATACAACGATGTTAGGATAAGTGATAAATAAAATTTAGCATCGTGCTTCAAATGTTCCTGTTGAAAATCGGAGTACCATTGACATGCTTCGAGATAGCATTGACATGGTCTTCAGGTGAAGATCAGACTTTGGGTAACACGAAGGATCCATCAGGAATAACTTGTAGAATAAGTCTTACAATTTCCTCATGGACGAATGGATAACCTTGCTGAAAAGGAATCTATAATGATAGGTCCTCCAGCCGGGGGGGGTGCTAGGCATGACATCGTGTTACCGGGTCATCAAAGGATCAACTTCATGACTCTTGGAAAATTGTCCCAACCATCATATCTGACCGAGATTCAGATCCGATTGGTGTCAGGATACCTCAGACTTAGGATACCTGAGAAGAAAAGGTGCAACGCGAATTGACGAAATGACATTTCAGGATTCTCAGGAAATGAACTATGGGAGTAGGTTCCTGAAACAATAGTTCATCATTAAACCAAGGAGAGGAGGAGGTGGCTGATGGGCTCAGCGATAATCCATCGAGATTTCCAAAGGATTTATTTCCACAATTATGTGAACAAAGAAATATCATTTGTCAGATCAATTGATAAAATGATGTATGCTCGAGGGAAAACATACACAACTGAAAAATTGGTAGAAGGGTGCACCCAGGAATCTGGACTAGGCAGCACGATCAATGTTCAAATGATGATTCAATAAGCAATAGACTTAGAATGAAATTGTAGACCAATAACTTCAAAGCAATAGGGTTGCTAGAAGTTTAGAATTTACACATCACAGACCATTTGTTGGTATTCCGGTTAGAAACAACACGGAGACCAGGAAAAGAATGGTGATGGTGATAAGTATCACTTGTATCAAGAATTCTCCAGAGGTGGTGAAATTCTCACCACATTCTTGACAAAAAAGGGATGGTAATACTTCCGAGGTAAGGAAGATCAACTGCTGGGTAGCAGGGGTCTCAAGGTTTACACAAAACACGAACAAGTTGTGTTGGACGGAAGGCAATAAAGTGGTCGATGAGAACATGAATCATCGAGGGGCAAGGATGGTATTACCCATCATGAATTCATTTGAATTCCTGGAAGAGCTCATAAGGTTGATGATGATCACGACACCATTGTCGAGAGATTTCATGCAGATGTAATCAATCAGCGACGACATCAAGTCAAAGGAATGGTGAAGCAAGAGGTTATTGGATCCATAGTTACGACACAAACTCGAACTCAAGCTTGTTGTTTAAGGTGAAAGGGTATGACGAGGAAAATCGACGTAAGCTTAGCTATCGTCGCAAATTGGTGCTCCGAGAATAAGGGCCGGATTGCACAGTTAAGATCATCACGACAATGATATAGCCAAACAGGCTAGGAATGGCGTGATCGGGTACAAACTCGTACTTATAGAAGCTTACTGAAGAGTTATTGAACCGTAGAGCGGACTCGGTTCCGTTATCGGTGTCTTTGAGTGTTTATTAACTCAGAGCCCGTGAAAAATTGGAATTAGTGGGAAGGTAGCACTTGATGAAGAACTCATAAAAAGTTATGCAGTTCCATGATAATCTCGAGATACCAGGGGGTAATACTCGACGACATATCAAAATAGAGGTTGGACGGGGGTATTGCTCTGCAGAAGACAAGTGCTTAAACTTGCACGAGAATTGGTATTTAAAGGAGAACATGGTCGGAACCACGATTGAAAAAGGCCAGATCCCAGATATAAGATGAACTTATACCAAGGGATTGATTAATTTTAAAAGAAGCTTCGATGAGAAGATCTACATCGTGTCTATGGGCATGAACACAAAGTTCAAGGTCGACTCCCACTTCTTCAATGTATAACCTTCCATTCACTTCTCACGTTCGATGAAGTTGCAGGGTTGAAATTTTATCTGGTGAAGCACCAGAAGAGTATGACTCGTGAAAACTTTCGGGTTCACACGGTTTAGAGAAGGCATATGTTCAACCCATAGGGGCTTCTTAGAAACATATACCACAAGTTTCAAGAGTAAATAACACAAGCCCGAAAGCAGAGCATGGTTGGCCAAGCAGAGGATACAACTTAACAAAGGCATTATGTATGAGGGGAAGAACTCACAAGGTGATCAAATGTGAAGGACACTGTCGGATAACAATCCAACAAAGGACTTGGTGGTCCACAAAGGATCTGATACGAGTATCGGTACTCAACTAGAGGAAGAAGAATGCAAGGAGATCAGATTATAGAAACAACTGACTAACTCAATTGTCAAATGCAAAGGAATTATGATTTCCAAATCAAGGGATCAGAAGCAATGCTCTGATTAGGGATGGATAAGTTGAATAGCCTTAGGGTATAATCAACGACAATTGGATTGGTCGAGAACCAATTCCAGTTAAAAGAATGGAAGCTCAGCCGGAAAAGTAATTTTATAAGGATCAATGATGATTGCGTGTATTCGCAAACATATTGAGTCAACAGACTCAAAATGATAATGACAAGGAATGTCATTAAGACTACGAGAGTTATGGGATTAACCATAATGCAAGCAAGCAAGAATTTCAAGAGCCAAAGGCTCCAGAGGATTTTCGGAAGATCGAATATTATTTTTGAAGACTTTTGTGAAACACAAGAACAACTGGGGATGAGCGGATACTCGGCAAGTGCGGCGATTTATTTGAAGGGGTATTCATGTGGCAAAGAACTGCTAGGCAGTAGGCACGAAGTATTCTCGGAACAATAGAGAAAACTTCGGGTATCTTGTAATAACAAGAACAATGGGGAATGATCGTAAGAATGGCAAGTGTAAGAAGTTATCCGTAAGGATTGATCGGTGGTCGGGAATAGCAAAAGTGATGGGCACAAAGTCTCGAGAGAATATCAAAGAGTATCTCCGAAATCTTCTGGTGCAGTCGGTGACCATCTGGACTGAAGGGGCTCTCCGGGAGAAAGTATTTTCGAGGACCTAAAGTTAGATTTTTTT
>NC_041386.1:698176575-698196969 GCF_002162155.2 Triticum dicoccoides | reverse complement strand
TCCAGATCGGGGAGGGGCGAGGGAGACGCGCGGGGGTGGGACGAGTGGGGGAGAGTGGGGATCGGGTGGGGGTTAGGGTTCGGGGGGGATAAGGAGAGAGTGGGGGGGGCCGGGGCCTGGTGGGTGGCCCAGTGGGGCCTGTGGTCAGCTGGGCCGAAGCCCAGGGGGGTTTCTCTTCTCTTTTTTTTTGTTTTCTGTTTTCTTTTTATTTACTTTCTTTTCTGTTTTTATTTATTTATAAACACTTAGGCATTTTATAAAATTGTGAACCTTACACCATAATTATCTTTGTAATTTTTGGCAACCACCAAACTTTTTAGTTTTAATTTTTGAAAACTTTTATCGTTATCATTAATTTGAATTTTGAATTTTGGACCGGTTTTGAACTAACTCAAGATTAGCAACTATAATTGAGGTGACGTGGCATCACTAGCAGAGGATCACTGTAGCTTAATTTCCCGGGCGTCACAGGGTTGCTAATAGTGTTGATTACTCCTTGTAGTTGATACTTTGTTGGTTTACTTGGTGGAAGATTATATGTTCAGATCCTTAATGCATATTATTACACCTATAATTATGAACATGATTATGCTTTGTGAGTAGTTACTTTCGTTCCTGAGGACATGGGTGAAGTCTTGCTATTAGTAGTCATGTGAATTTGGTATTCGTTCGATATTTTGATGAGATGTATGTTGTCACTCCTCTAGTGGTGTTATGTGAACGTCGACTACATGACACTTCACCATTATTTGGGCCTAGAGGAAGGCATAGGGAAGTAAGTAGATGATGGGTTGCTAGAGTGACAGAAGCTTAAACCCTAGTTTATGTGTTGCTTCGTTAGGGGTTGATATGGACCCATGTGTTTAATGTTGTATTTAGGTTTACCTTAATACTCCTTTTTGTAGTTGCGGATGTTTGCAATAGGGGCTAATCATAAGTGGGATGCTTGTCCAAGTAAGGCAGTACCCAAATGTCGGTCCACCCACATATCAAATTATCAAAGTACCAAACGCGAATCTTATGAACGTGATGAAACTAGCTTAACGATAATTCCCAATGTGTCCTCAGGAGCTCCTTCATTATTATTAGAATTTGTCCAGGCTTATCCTTTGCTACATAAAGAATTGGGCCACCTTGCTGCACCTTATTTAGTTTATTTACTTTTGCTCGTTACTATTTATCTTATCACAAAACTATCTATCACCTACTATTTCAGTGCTTACCGAGAAAACCTTACTGAAAACCGCTTATCATTTCCTTCTGCTCCTCGTTGGTTTCGACACTCTTACTCGTCGAAAGGACTACGATATACACTTGTGGGTCATCACGCCTCATAGGTCATTAGGTTGTGCTCGGCGCCCTGTGACAAGGCGAATACGAATTTTTCTTCTGCGGAAGAATCTTCATGTAAAGGGTACGACAGAAGCTTCTCCTTGAACCAACGCGTGAAACATGAGTTTTGCTCTTTGATTATATCTCTGTCCGTCCTCTGTTGGCCTCAGTCATTGTACGTCTTCTCAATAAAGGTTTTGTGCTCTACCACCCAAGGATCGACCACGTCTATATATTGTAGCGCGACTAGGTTTGCTCTTTCATAGTCGGCGAGTCGACCCTTGAAGTCGACATGCATTTCGCGGTGACCCCTTCCAGCGAGCCTGCCGAGGTGCCTGTTGATGGGTAGACCAACGGGGTTCTCGATGCCTAGATAATTCGTGCAGAAGGAGATGGACTCTTCGATCAGAAAGCCCTTGGCTATGCTTCCATCAGGACATGCCCTATTGCGAACGTATCCTTTGATGACACCATTCATCCTTTTGAACGGCATCATATTGTGCAGGAACGTCAGCCCGAGTTGGATGATATCCTCCACGATATGGACTAGCAGATGCACCATAACGTCGTAGAATGCGGGTGGGAAGTACATCTCAAGCTCGCATAGTATCACCACGATCTCTTCTTGTAGCCTTCTGAGTTGCCTCACGCCAACTTATATGTCTCCAACGTATCTATAATTTATGAAGTATTCATGCTATTATATTATCCATCTAGGATGTTTTATATACATTTATATGCTATTTTATATGATTTTTGGGACTAACCTATTAACCTAGAGCCCAGTGCCAGTTTCTATTTTTTCCTTGTTTTTGAGTTTTACAGAAAAGGAATACCAAACGGAGTCCAATTGACGTGCCTATTTTTGATGAATTTTTATGGACCAAAAGAAGCCCCAGGAGTGCAAGAGTAGGGCCAGAAGAGTCCCGGGCTGCCCACGAGGGTGGGGGCCACGCCCACCCCCCTAGGGCGCACCCCCTGTCTCGTGGACCGCCCGCATACCACCCCCCTGACGTGAAACCTATGCCAAAAAATCCTATAAATACTGAAATCTTCAAGGAGCATAATAGATCGGGAGTTCCGCCGCCGCAAGCCTCTGTAGCCACCAAAAACCAATCGGGACCCTATTCCGGCACCCTACCGGAGGAGGGGATCCCTCACCGGTGGCCATCTTCATCATCCCGGCGCTCTCCATGACGAGGAGGGAGTAGTTCACCCTCGGGGCTGAGGGTACGTACCAGTAGCTATGTGTTTGATCTCTCTCTCTCTCTCTCTCTCTCTCTCTCTCTCTCTCTCTCTCTCTCTCTCTCTCTCGTGTTCTTAATTTTGCACGATCTTGATGTATCCCGAGCCTTGCTATTATAGTTGGATCTTATGATGTTTCTCCCCCTCTACTCTCTTGTAATGGATTGAGTTTTCCCTTTGAAGTTATCTTATCGGATTGAGTCTTTAAGGATTTGAGAACACTTGATGTATGTCTTGTCGTGCTTATCTGTGGTGACAATGGGATATTCACGTGATTCACTTGATGTATGTTTTGGTGATCAATTTGCGGGTTCAGTGACCTTGTGAACTTATGCATAGGAGTTGGCACACGTTTTCGTCTTGACTCTTCGGTAGAAACTTTGGGGCACTCTTTGAAGTACTTTGTGTTGGTTGAATAGATGAATCTGAGATTGTGTGATGCATATCATATAATCATGCCCACGGATACTTGAGGTGACAATGGAGTATCTAGGTGACATTAGGGTTTTGTTTGATTTGTGTCTTAAGGTGTTATTCTAGTATGAACTCTATGATAGATTGAACGAAAAGAATAGCTTCATGTTATTTTACTACGAACTCTTGAATAGATAGATCAAAAAGGATAACTTTAAGGTGGTTTTGTACCCTACCATAATCTCTTCGTTTTTTCTCCGCTATTAGTGTCTTTGGAGTGACTCTTTGTTGCATGTTGAGGGATAGTTATACGATCCGGTTATGTTATTATTGTTGAGAGAACTTGCACTAGTGAAACTATGAACCTTAGGCCTTGTTTCCTACCATTGCAATACCGTTTATGCTCACTTTTATCTCTTGCTACCTTGCTGTTTTTATGATTTCAGATTACAAATACCTTTATCTATCATCCATATTGCACTTGTATTACCATTCTTCGCCGAACTAGTGCACCTATACAATTTACCATTATATTGGGTGTGTTGGGGACACAAGAGACTCTTTGTTATTTGGTTGCAGGGTTGTTTTGATAGAGATCATCTTCATCCTACGCCTCCCACGGATTGATAAACCTTAGGTCGTCCACTTGAGGGAAATTTGCTATTGTCCTACAAACCTCTGCACTTGGAGGCCCAACAACGTCTACAAGAAGAAGGTTGTGTAGTAGACATCAAGCTCATTTATGGCGCCATTGCCGGGGAGGTGAGTGCTTGAAGGTATATCTTTAGATCTTGCAATCGTATCTTTTTGTTTCTTGTTTTATTACTAGTTTAGTCTATAAAAGAAAACTACAACAAAATAGAATTGAGTTTGTCTCATACGCTTCATCATTTTAATATCTTTCGTAAGAATGATGGTAAGGAAAATTGTGCTCAAGTGCTAGAACAAGAAATCTATAAAATGTTTGGCACTAAATCTTTGAATGATGAGAATGATTGCAATGTTATTAGTATGAATTCTTTGAATACCCATCATGCTAATGATATGCAAAGCCACAAGATTGGGGATGCTATGTTTGATGAATATGATATTTTTTGTCCCCCAAGTTTTGATGAGCAAATTTATTTTGATGATAGCATGCCTCCTATTTATGATGATTATATTGATGAAAGTGGGTTTGGAAGAGTGTCAACTTTAGGTAGTATTGATCCCACTATTTTGGAGGGTGTTGAATCTTATAATATTTATGGAAGTGGATTTGGAGAGGTCACGACTTTATTTAGTGATGAATCCACTATTTCGGAAGAGGTTCCAATTGATTATGAGAACAAAGTTGCTATCTATGATGATTATTGTGATGACTTGTATGATATTAATAATAATGATAACCATGAAACTTGTCATCACGACTTTAGTTTTAAATTGGATTATGCCTCACATGATAGTTATTTTGTTGAGCTTGCTCCCACTATTATTCATGAGAAGAAATTTGCTTATGTGGAAAGTAGTAAAATTCCTATGCAAGTAGATCATGAAAAGAATGCTTTAGCTTCTGGTTATATGGTTGAATTCATTCATGATGCTACTAAAAATTATTATGATGGAATATATGCTTGTAGGAATTGCAACGATATTAAGTTTCCTCTCTATGTGCTTAAAGTTTTGAAGCTATGCTTGTTTTGCCTTCCTATGCTAGTTGATTATTGTTCCCATAAGTTGTTTGCTCACAAAATCCCTATGCATAGGAAGTGGGTTAGACTTAAATGTGCTAGTCATATTCTTCATGATGCTCTCTTTATGTTTCAATTCTTATCTTTTATGTGAGCATCATTGAAATCATCATGCCTAGCTAGGGGCGTTAAACGTTAGCGCTTGTTGGGAGGCAACCCAATGTTATTTTTGTTCCTTGCTTTTTGATACTGTTTAGTAATAAATAATTCATCTAGCCTCTGGTTAATGTAGTTTTATGTTTTAATTAGTGTTTGTGCCAAGTAGAACCTTTGGGAAGACATGGATGAAGTCTTTATGATCTTGCTGTGAAAAACAGAAACTTTAGCGCTCACGAGATTAGCTGCCATTGTTTACTGGAGAGTGCTTTTAGGTTGATTCTTTTCGCAGATGATTAATAGAAACATTCCTCGGGTCCACCAATGTATTACATAATTTTCGGAGTTACAGAAGTATTTGAATGATACAGATTACTACAGACTATTCTGTTTTCGACAGATTCTGTTTTCTATGTGTTGTTTGCTTATTTTGATGAATCTATGAGTAGTATCGGAGGGTATGAACCATAAAGAAGTTCGAATACAGTAGGTTTAACACCAATATAAATAAAGAATGAGTTCATTACAGTACCTTAAAGTGGTGGTTTGTTTTCTTGTACTAACGGAGCTTACGAGTCTTGTATTGAGTTTTGTGTTGTGAAGTTTTCAAGTTTTGCGTAAAGATTCGATGGACTATGGAATAAGGAGTTGTAAGAGCCTAAGCTTGGGGATGCCCAAGGCACCCCAAGGTAATATTCAAGGACAACCAATAGCCTAAGCTTGGGGATGCCCCGGATGGCATCCCCTCTTTCGTCTTCGTTCGTTGCTAACTTTACTTGGAGCTATATTTTTATTCGCCACACGATATGTGTTTTACTTGGAGCGTCAATTTTCTTTTATTAGCATTTGCTTTCTGTTATTTATAATAATGTTTTGCATCTATATTTTCAATAAAGATGTCAAGGATAGCCTTTACCATGCTTATTTTGCAAGTATACATGTTGCTGTTTCAAAACAGAAAGTTTACCGCTGTTGCAAAAATTCCCTAGAAAAGTCAGAGAATGATAAAATATTGAAACTTTTTGCATATTGAACTCTGATAAATCTTATACAGTGTAGTATTTTTCTCATAATTGTTGGAGTTAGAGAAGTATTATGAATCTTGCATTCTTTACAAACTATACAGTTTTGGCATATTGCTATTATGTTTGCATTGTTTGCATGTGCTTGCTTGTTTAATGATTCTATTTGAGGATAGGAGTATTAAATATGCAGTGACATTTAGTATGCAATGTTGAATAATAATGTTAGTAATTTGTTACAGTAGAAAATGATAAGGTTTTACATTGTTTTATACTAACTTATCTCACGAGTTCTTGTTGAGTTTGGTGTGGATGAAGCTTTCGAGATTTAGGAAACTGAGATATAAAAGGAATTAAGGAGACACAAAAGCTCAAGCTTGGGGATTCCCAAGGCACCACAAGATAATATTCCAAGAAGTCTCAAGCATCTAAGCTTGGGGATGCCCCGGTAGGCATCCCACCTTTCTTCTTCAACAATTAATGGTTAGTATCGGTTGAGTTTTTCCTTCTTCACATGAGTTTTGCTATCTTTGCAATGTCATTTTGTTTTGTTTTGCTTGCTGCTTGAATAAAATATCAAGATATGAAATTCTTATATGAGAGAGAGTCTTCACATGGCTACATAATTATTTAATTAATCATTGATCTTCATTTATATCTTTTTGAAGTAGTTTGCCATTTACTCGTGTGCTTCACTTATACCATATGAGTAAATGGTTGAATGAGTTGAATGTCATAAATCTGAAATTATATATGTTTCATATGCTTACCCCATTGGGAGTAATGACTTCACATATAAGAAGTAGAGGTAGTAAATTTGTTGAAGGTTGGCAAGCATTGTATTGGTCACTTGAACAATTCATGAAAGAATATTGAAGGAAGAGAAATTTCACATATAAATATACTATCTTGGACATCTTCTATGATTGTGAGCCCCATTAATTATTTTCAAACCTGAGCAAATTAGTTGAAATTGGACAAGGAAGACAACATAATGAGTTATGCTTGGGTGTATTTGTATAGAAGTTATATTTTTATAGATCCTCCAACATGTGGTGCTTGCTCTTTAGAAACATTTGCTAGCCAAAATATCTGTACTAAGCGGGAATACTGCTTGTGCATCCAAATCTTTTGAACCAAGTTTCTTCCATGAGTGTCCATCATATCTACCTATTTGCGGTATTTACCTGTCGTTCCAAGTAAATTTGCATGTGCCAAACTCTAAACCTTCAAATAATAATCTGTTTTGTATGCACGAATCGCTCATGTAAAGACTAGGGGCTGTCAGTATCTTCCATGCTAGGTGGGTTATTCTCACGATGAGTGGACTCCGCTCAGCATTCACGAGAAAAATGGCTGGTAACTGGGATGCCCAGTCCCATGATCAAAAGATCAAAATCAAATCAAAATAATTACAAACAAAAACTCCCTCAGAATTAATGTTAGTTGGAGGCACCCGTTGTTTCGGGCAAGCCATGGATTGATGATTGTTGGTGGAGGAGGGGTAAAAACTTTACCATTCTGTTTGGAAACCGCCTATAATGTATGTAGTATGGAAGATATTGGGAACACTTGGTTGTTATGTTGACAATTGAAGCATACATCTCAAAATTATTTATCTTTATTTCAAAATCGAGCTCTGGCACCTCTGCAAATCCCTACTTCCCTCTGCGAAGGGTCTATCTTTTAGTTTTATGCAAGAGTCGGTAGTATTCCTTCTTATTCCAACCTACTCTGTTGTTGGCAAGCATCATGTGATGGGGAAAGATCTAAGCATATATGGTCATTCAAATATATTTGATCATGAATTATTATTGTTGACAATTATTTATATGATAAGTTGGGAGGCGAAACATTAAGCCCCTATCTTTTTCTGTGTTCGATGGATGCTATTTGTTCTAAAAATATGCTTTGAGTGGTAGCAATCATGGAAGACTATATGATAGTTGAGTGTGTGGGATTTGCTAAATCAGAGGTCTGACATAGACTCTTCCTGAAAATAAGATGAATTGCAATTGTTTGATGACTGAGAATGAAGTTTATGGTCTATGCTTTAACATGTGAATAGCTTGTTACTTGATCATGGAAATTTTTATGAGACGAGCTACTGTTATGACATATATTGATGCTAGAACAGGTGATTGAAATTATCATTGATCAAACTTATGCACCTGCTAGCATTCACACTTTATAAATTCTTTCTTTTATCATTTACCTACTCGAAGACGAGTAGGAATTAAGCTTGGGGATCCCTTCCGCCGGCAAGGGTCAGGATTCACCACACCTCCATGGCCTAAGACGACAGAAGATAAGATAGACCGACGGCGGCACCGGCGAGAGGCACGAGAAATCCTAGCCAAGGGTCTTCTTTCTTTCCGTGGAGAAGCAGCTGTGTTAGAGGAATTAATTACCGTAATATTACTGTACTGTCAGCTCTGCTACGCTCGTGGATGCCTGACAAGGCTCGTTGCCGTGGATCATGCACTCATGCAGCCAAAGCTGCTCGCTCAATATTGGCGCGCTGCGAGCCCCCTGATCCCCGCGTTCGTTCGCCGACGTGAAGAAGATCACCTTTTGCGACACGGGGGAGCAAAGGGACGAATGATGTGTAGCTAGCCAGTGCAGGTGAGCAAACCAAGAAGACGAAGCTCATTGCCAACAAGAGAAAAGGAAGCAACCTGCAGAGAAGTGTGCTACTGCCTACTGCTATCCCCACGAACGTAACAAGGAGTGAACAGGAAGAATCACGGACGGCGTGGTAAATGCCAATCCCTCACGATATACACTGCTAATGTGACGAGTAAAAATAAAAAATACATACAGAATCTCTACCCGTTCTTTCACGGAGAATCTCCTACCTTTATGTCATCTTCATGCCCTAGACTTGTCATTGCGGTGGAGGGAATGAAAATTGAATTTGAGCCAGAGTTCGTGTTTTGTGCCTTGTTCTTGGCTGGGAATATATAATGTCTTACCTCTGTTTTGGACCAGTCAATTTCTTGGACCAACGCTCATTATATGTGTGACTCAGTGTCTGACCTCTTATTGGGAGAGAAACTAGTTGACAAGCATTTCTTCGCAAGCCTACTAACGATCACCTGGAGTGGACTGAGAGCGCGCCACCGTCAGTGCCGCATCCTGGGCACTCCATCCGGATTTTGTCTTTCTTTTATTTTTTTTCGCATGCGTTTTCAGCTTTTTAGATGATTGTTTTGGGGGTTTTTGGCTTTTTGATTTTTCATTGGTGTTTCTTAGGTCATTGACGGCTTAGGCAATTTTGATGATGGTTATGAGTTATGATACATAGGTCACATTGGACAAGGTGATGTGGCAAAAGTTTGTGCCACATAGGTGCATTGACTAGTCTCTGGGCGGGCGAGCGTCCCGACAGGAGGGACATGCGCCATCGGGACATCTTCCAGGACGAGGTTCCAGCCTTTCGGCAGTCGCATGTCCGAAGACGCCAGGAGGCCGAACCACGCCACCTCCTCGGCCTCCCGGCCGGTTAGGTCGTGACGCTGCATAGGGGCGGTGGTGGAGGTGAAGATGGCTAGGTTTTTGAAAGGGACGTGTTGGACGGCTGCGAAGATGAACGGCGGGGGAGGTGTGTGCGACGATGGGAGGGGAAGGGTGAAGGTGGGTGTGGGTTGGGTGATTGAAAGGGCGAGAGAGGGCGGGCGATGTTGGTGGTCGCCGGTGGCCGACGTTATGCCGACAATCTGCATGGCCACGCCGGACGACGAGGTGTGCACATTTGGCGGTGTTGCGTGTGAACAACCACCTGCCGTCTGCGGTCAAAGGCTGACTGCCTTAATTACGCCGTCTGTGTCATATGCGTGGCGCATGGCTTACATGCTCCCTCGTCATGGTGCCATCAAGCATGAGGAGCGAAACCACGTGTGACACCTGTTTATCGTGAGGGCAGTTTAAGTTGAACAGTTTCGTTCCGTACGACGTGTCTTTACATACACGCCGTGTGTTTCTCAACGTGTCACATTGTATATTAAAATAAGTTGAGGGCCCTTTCTTCGCGGTGTGCTTTTGCATCCACACTCGGCTTAAGTCGATATAAGCGCCGTGCGGACCATAAAAAACTCTCTGGCTTAAAAAAACACAAGACGGAATATGTTTTCCTGTAGCGGACACATTCAAACCATCTACATACTGCTATTGAGTACTCCCTCCGTCCGCATATACTTGTCGGAAAAATGAATGTATGTAGACATATTTTAGTTCTAGATGCGTCTATTTTTATCCATTTCTTTGACGTGTATTTTCGGACGGAGGGAGTACTTTGCTATGTTGGTGGGCTCATGGCCGTGGTTCATGCACACTCATGCAGCATGCAGCCAAAGCTGCTGGCTTGACGTTGGCGCCATGCGAATCTCCCAATCCGGAATCCCGCGCCCTTTTGCCGACGTGACGAAAATCCCGTTTTGCGACACACGAGAGCGGCCGAACGATGTGTAGCCAGCCAGTGCAGTTGAGCCTACACAGAAGATGAAGCTCATTGCCAAAATGTGAACAAAAAGATGAAGCAATGTCACATATGTCAGTGTGGTAGTACCTCCATGAATGTACTAAGGCTAACTCCAGCGCACGACCCCAAACAGACGTCCATTTTACGCGGATTCTGTCTGTGGATAGAACAATGGGGTCGTGTCCGGACCTGTTCTGGGATGTGATGGCCGTGCGCCCAATGCGCGGCCGCATCCTTTGGCCCCATCCTATCCGCCACGGCCAAAAATGCCCATATAATCATTTCAATGTTCAAAACAAGTTTGCACGTCCAAAGAAAAATAGTTTTACAACCCAATCAAAATTGTGTCTAATAAAATAGTTTTACAACCATATAGAAATTGTTTTGAATGAACCAATACATTTATTGGTTGCCAATGTGACTCCACACGTGCTCAACCAACTCATTTTGAAGATCCAAATGAGTGTGCCAATCACGAATTTCATGATGAAATTGGGCAAGCTGTTCAAACGTGGCCAGTTCTTGGTGCAGGGGCTCAACATTTTCACCTTGATAATCAAATCCTTGATCGAAGATGTTGTCATCACGCTCGTCCTCAACGAACATGTTGTGCATGATCACACAAGCAGTCATCACCTTCCAAAGCTTTCCTTCATCTTATCCGCGCGTCGAGCCCGTACGTGCGATGTCCGTTTCATCCCAAACTCGGCGCAAGTTTGTGCCCGGAATGGATCAAAAACGGACGGAATCCGAACATTTGTCCATTTGAGACTGCGCGTTGGGCCGTGCTATTTGTTCTATCTATCCCAAATGAACGCACCGGACAGGATGGAATCGTGCGTTGGGTTGGCGTAACACGCAGGAGTGAACATGAACAAGAATCAGCGATATACGGGGTGGCAAAACGAGTAAAACGGAATGCTTACAGAATCTCTCTACCCATACTTTTAGGGAGAAGAACCTTACCTTTATGTCATCTTCATGTCAAGTCACCGGCAATACGTGGCCTGCCACTATTACCATCTCACTGGACTACCCACGCCCCTAGACTTGACATTGCGAAGGAAGGCAATACTTTCTGCATAAATTTAGTAGACCAGTCCGGTCTTCAGTCACATGTCGCACAGAGGACCACTCCTTCACAATCAGGTGCGACATCGTCGTCTTCAAGAAGTCCCGCGCCCAAGAGGGTGCGGCAGAGCCCGCCGCACCAAGGTCCGTCTCCGTGCCGCCGTCCGACCTGAACCGCCACCTCGGCGGCCTCCTCGAGACCGGGAAGGGCGCCGACGTGGTGTTCGCGGTCGCCGGCCACAAGTTCTCCGCGCACCGCTGGCTGCTCGCGGCCCGATCGCCGGTCTTCAATGCGGATTTCTTTGGCGCAATGAAGGAGAGCGATGTCGCCGCCGGCGTGGTCCACATCGGCGACATGGAGGCACAGGTGTTCAAGGCCTTCCTCGTCTTCATGTACACCTACTCGCTGCCGGAGATGGCAAAGGAGGAGGAAGACGCCATGTACCAGCATCTCCTTGTGGCCGCGGACAGGTATAACATGAAGAGGCTCTAGTTGATTTGCGAAGACAAGCTGTGCAAGAGAATTGATGGGAACACTGTGGCCAACGTGTTGGCGTTGGCTGAGCTTCACCACTGCCGTGATCTCAAGGACGCGTGCTTCGAATTTCTCAGCACTCCTGCAAATCTTAGGGAGGCCATGGCCACTGACGGCTTCGAGTATCTTAGCGCAAGCTGCCCTTCTGTTGTCAAGGAGCTGATTGCCATGTGCTCCGCTCCTTAGTCCAGTCTCCAGTGATACTGATCGATGGGCTCCTGTGTCTGGAGGGGATGCCTGAAGACACTTCTGATAGTTGCTATCAAGTGCTGGATGGCGGATGTTGTTGTTCAATCCTTTAATTTGCTGCTTCGTGGTTGTGATCTAAGTTTCGGCGCTGCGCGCTGGTTATGTAATATCTAGTGACAATGTTATGGGTTAAACTCTAGTGTTGTCTGGCTTTCACCCAGTAGTGTAATATCTAGCGACAATGTTTTTATTTCATCTAGTTTGTGTTGATTACCACATGTGCCACATGGTATCTAGTGACAATGTTGTTGTTTAAACTCTAGTGTCATTGGGATTTCACACGTAGTGTTTGTGCCGATGCGGGGAAAAGTGTATTTATGAGCTACACTCAAATGATGTTTACAATGTTTGCATGAGGGTGTGGGAACATAGGTGTGTTGAAAGAAATGGGGCATTTCACACACATTATTTTAAGAGCCTTCTGTAGTGCGACTATGTATATCACTAAAGTGATGACTATAATAGTATGGCTTTTGACTAATTCCCATAAAAGATTTCAAACAAAAACGACATCAAACAAATAATGACAGACAAATAGAAGTTCAGATAAAATACTGAAAATATAAATAAAACTATGATAGCACTCGGCGCATCGCGGATCTCACATCGCAAGTTCGCAACAATCATGAATAGCTGGTAGGTTGGCAATGTGAGTTTGTAAATGATAGGAAAAAGATGGGTATGGGCACACTTGAGAAATTGAGCAAGCCATGAAATGCATTTTCTTACAATGAAGCACAAGACACATATCATGATATCAGAACTGCATACTCTGATGTACTTACAATGTTTCACCTCAGCTCCTCCCACTCTACCTATTCATGACCATCCGATGCATACTACAAGAAATCATGATGTTGGATCAAGTTCATGGAGTGAAGTTACATTCACTTCGACATTACCCCTCCTTTGACTATCACATGACCCCGACAAATACTGGCCCACGTCACGACAGTCAACCATGCCAGCCACATAAAAAAAATTTAATACCAAAGGTGGAAATGTAACCAAGCCCCATGTTCTTTGTTTCAAAATCTTGTGGCAATCTTTTCTAAGGAGTTGGACCTATGCTTGACCCTCTAAACACTATGCCATACTATCTCCCCTACCTCTGCCTGGTAGTGCTCATGGTTTGGGGGCAGCTTTATTTTTGGGGCTTTTCAGCCACTATTTTTTCATACATATTTTTTGGGTTTCTCTTGATAGCAGGTTTTTTACTTGGGTTTCAGTGTTTTTCCATTGAGTTATTCCCCTTTTTCTTTTAAATTCCTATTTAGGTTCCTTTTCAATTTTATTATTGTTTTTAAACAAGTGAATTTTCTAAAATTTCAAGAGCACTTTTTATAAAATGTTTGAACAAGTTTTAAAATTACCCATACATTTTGAAGTTCATCAATACTTTTATATTATCTGTGCTTATTTTATAAAAGTGCACTAACTTTTTTAGTTACAGTAAAATTCTCTAAAAAATGCATGAACATTTTTATATAAATCTGTGGACACTTATAAAATTGAATTGACATTTTTTTTAACTTGTGAACAGTTTTTAAAATTATAATAATGCTTGTAAAATATGTTAAGACATTTTAAGTTACATTGAAAGTTGTATAAATAGGTGAACACGTTTTTTAAAGACACAGACATTTTTAAAGTATTCATGAACATTTGATTCAAATGGTTGAAAACTGCTGTAAAATTACTTGAACATTCTCCTGAAATGCTTGACACTTTTGAAATTACGTGGACTTTTCATTTATATTGTTCAACCCCGGTTGCATTAAATTTATAAAATAAGTTTTTTTCCAAAATATACATATGCATAGACCATTTCGAAATAATTATAAAGGTGGGAAAATGAAAGGAACTATGCTAAAAGGCCTGAACCTGTGAGCTTCCGATGAGCGATAGGTTGCAGTGCGCGCCCTACCTCTACCTAGATCTCCTACTGAGTGCTCATTGCAAAGGATACTACACAAATCGTACAAATGGTGCACTCCTGCGCTATCGCTGATGCAACTCATTAGCGTTTGTTTTTAGTTTCTTTACTAGTTTTCTTCCCTTTTTCTACTCTTCGATTTTGCTTACTTTTTTATTTGTTCTTCCTTTCACATTTTTTATCATTTTAACATAAGAATATGATTTAAAAGTTAAAGAACTATTTTTTATAAATTTATTGTAAATTTTATGAACCTTCTTTTCAAATTTTTGATCATTTATAAAATTAACAAAAATTCTAAAATATTATAAACTTTTCAAAATCCGTTTATTTTGTAATCTGTGAATTTATTTTAAATGACTGAAAAAATTAAAAGTCGTGAAAATTTTGTAAAATTATAGCAACACTTTTTTAAATCTTCCAAAGGCTATTGATCATTCTGGTTCTATGGGAATTATGGATGGAACGAAACCAATGCACTTTCAGAGGAAATACAGCCAAGGTAGAGGATGTGTTGGCTGCTATTCGGGCAAGGACACTACTGTGGCAACAAGTACGAGCTCAATGCCTTGAGCTGCCTTTTGCAGAGCCACCAGCTGGCATAGGCTAACAGTGGTTAGATTGTAGTGTTTTCTCTTTTGTTTTTCCTCACCTTTTATTCTTTCGATCCTAGGATCCTCACCATGTATTTCTTTTCCATTGCTTTCTGATAGTGATCAACGCAAGCCAGCAACATGCTGGATCTAAAAAAACAAAACAAATATATTGGTCCAACAATGCTCTAGCATGGTATGCACTGACGTACCGACGCTGTCGCCAACTGACTATCACTGTCCGCATGAAGCCCCTTCCTGACGTTCCAAGGGTGGTTGCCCCCTTTCCACGCTTGTGTTCTCTGATGAATATGAAACCATAAATCCAAGGATGCATTAGTTGCACACCTGGGCTGGGCTTCTACGTACGGAAGTGCATGACACTACTACGTACCGACGTTCTGGGTGCACCGAAACGACAAGCCGTTCGACACCGCCACCCATACCAAGCCCCGCTCCGAAGTCAAGCTCCGGGTAAGTACATTGCTCGTCACCATATATACCTGCGCTCCCTCCAAATCGGCCATGCATGGTGTCACACACATATATAAATGAATCGTTCTCGATCTTTCAGGGCCACGACTACTCGTCCGGGGTGTGGTAGTTCGAGGGCTACGGCTATGTGCCGGAGGGGACGTCCGGCGCGTCGGTGATGCAGATCCACAACCAGGAGGGTGCCGCGCGCTCGACGGTGCTGATGTTACACATCTACGACGGTGTCCTGCGCTTCTACAGCGGGGCGGACGTCGAGCCCGACATCTACAACCGGTGGTTCCGCCGAAACGTGGTGCACGATGTCCGGGCGTCAACGGTGGCCGTGTACGTCGACGGCAAGCACAAGTTCGGCACCAGCTTGACACCCAGCAAGTCCTACTACTTCAAGTTCGGGGTCTACACTAAGCACTGAGTAGCGCTCTAGGGTAGCATGCTTGTATGCTTACATCACGTACGGGCCCTATGTGTATTAGTTTCCACGAGTCGAATAAAAGTTCTCTTTGAGTGTGTCCGTAGTGTGAGTCATACTTGGAGGTCTAGGTGTGACAATGCCCTTATTAAGATATGAAATATTTGTTGTGATGTGAGATACAACAGTCCGATTTGGCCAGTGTTAGACCGCTATCTTAGGAAACCATTACACAACCGCAAGTTACTATGTACTGGTATATAAACATGACACAACAATTCGATAACTTTCAGAAGCAACAGAGACAAGTGGGGGCGGCAGCACTGGAGGATTTCTTTTTGGGTGGTGCTCCTCGGGTGCCGAGTCTTGAATTTTATGGTGAAAAATTAAGGTCCGACCTTCATTGATTGTGCTTGGAAATCGCCTTGCTGAAGGATTTGTTTTGAGAGCTCGGATTTTCTACAGGGTGAAAACCTAAGATTTTGGATTGGGCGATGACGGCACTTGTGCGTTGTTTCCTTCTTGAATGCATCTCTTTTGGAGACCTTTTATGTTTTTCTGGTGTTGTCTTTGGTTGTGGTTTGTGTGCTACTGCTGAGAGGAGTTGATCACTATGGCAAGGCCTTTGTTTTTTTTCTCACTTTTCTGATTTCTTTTTGGGTTGTGTGCATCCTGGATGTCTTTGAGACGTCTTGTTAGTTCAGAGGTTTGGTGTAATTGGTATCTTCGCAATATTAATATATTCCATTTTAGAAAAGAGGACACAACTGTACTAATCCCGAGCTTACATGAGCTCGGTTGAATGGTAAAATTAAAAAAACAATTGAAAACTAATTAAAAAAATTCCTTTCTTGTGTATGAAACTTTGGCAAATGGTTTCATAGCTTCCTAAATTTCATTATCATATGACATTGGTGGAAAATGGCAAAAAAATGATACTCCAAAACATTATTTTCACACACATTTTAGAGCATTGATTTTGTTTTTCCACATGTTACACGAATGTCATCTGATGATTAAATTTTCCACATTATTTTCAACATTCGAGGTATTGTGGTTACTATGAATTCCGAGAAACATTGTGCAATTTCCTATGACTCATTTTTCCTAGAGTTTGATATACACAACTTTCTTGCCAATGGAGAATGTTGATACAACTGTCTTGATATAGTTGTACCTTGGATATGATAGAAAACCTTATAATATTATATTCATCAGGAGCACCTTGAACTATACAACAGAAGGAACATGTTATTAAATAGTTATATACTAGAATACAAAATATCATATGAAGTTATAAAGTTCAATGCATGGTTGAAAAGTTTGATGCATGTCGTTCGATACGATCTTCACGGTATTCAAATCCAAAGATTAAACTGTGGTGAATTTGATAAAATGTTCAACATGAATAAATTGCTTATTTTCAATAGTTTTCCAATGGTATTTCATCTTAATTCCGCTTAAATGTTGCTGAGTTATGAGAAAAAGTTCACATTAAAATATAGAGTGATGTTCAAACCATGAAACGCCCCCAGTTCGAACGCACATATATTGCAGTTCGAGTACCCCTTTACGGGATGGAAAAACAGCTGGACCGATCTCGCCGCATTCAAAATTCCTCTTAGACGGTTGCAAATTTGTGAAAATGTCTAACACGAATAGTACTGAAATTTGTGTAGTTTTCCAACGTTCTTTCATTTGCCCCATCTCGAGAAACTTTGAATTTCATGTTCAAAAAATCATCATATTCAAATTTGAATTTAAATCACAATGAATTTTGGAAAGGTTGTGTGTCAAAAGTTTTGTATTTTCCATATCTTCTCAATGGTATATCATTTGTTGCATTCCAACAAACGGTTTGTGAATTAGAGAAAAATATATTTCGAATTCGGCAAAAAATTGATCATTTTTCAATTACGCTTAAACATACTAGTCATCAACCCGTGCACCAGCACGTGCTAGCTTTTCTACGACACTAAAATATTAAAATTTATAGATGTATAAGTTTATGGAAACAATTCTGAAAACCTTCTATTTATAACATATACTATTTGCTAAGACCTATTTGAACAATCCAAGTTTGTGCTTTGGCTGTAAATTTCTTCCGCGATTTTAAAATTTGTTATACGTGGGGAAATTTAACTATTTGGTCATATCTAAATGATTGTTGTCTGTCTTTCCCAATCGTATTACAGTTACTTGAGTAATTTTTGTAACCTGGCCGTAAGTTGTTTATATACGTACAGTAAGGATTATTTTCCAATTGTATTACCTCCTATTGCAGAACTATTGCTACATAAAGTAGTTCAATGCTTGCAGCTTAAAGTCGCATATTAAATTTATTTTTGCAGTTCTTATGGAGCCCTTTTATTCAAAGCATGTATATTTCCCATGTGAAGTTGTGATTTAAAGCACTTATGGAGAAATTATTGTCAGCAAAAAAATCTCTAGCTAGGTCTATCTATCGCGATCATAGTGAACAATTTTGGTATAAGTAGAAATCCCTACAATGTGGTTATCTAATTAGATGACGATGTCATACAAATTAAGTGATGTTGATAATAAGTTAGTCTAATTCTTTTTTTTCATATCACCATGGGGCAAAAGGCCACAAATCATAATATGATGGAGAACTTCCTTGGTTGTAGGGTAGAAAGCACTACATGGCATGCCAAATATAGTTGGAATAACAAAACCATTCTATAGAATGGAAAGTAAATGCTAAGATACTTTGACTCAAAATAGTGTAGAGACGAAGCTGGAATTGATAATAACCATGGACCATCAAGTTAACTCTATTAGTTTCCCCCTTCTCAAAATACATGTAAATCAGAAATTAACAGATATATACCGAGTAGTGAATCCTACATTTTCCTTCGAAATTACATCATGACCTGAGCACCATTTACATAGCATACATTGTACATGCAGGTGATCAATGAGATAAATGAATTGGAAGATATACTCAATATAGCATCATGGCACCATGTCATATGAACGAAGAAGATAACCCTAGAATTAATTACGTTTGAACTGCCTAATAGGTACTCCCTCCGTACCATAGTGTAAGACGTTTTTTGACTCTAGTGTAGTGTCAAAATACGTCTTAGATTATGGGACGGAGGGAGTACAACATATGGCCAACTTTCCTTGGTCAATATCGTTATTGTGCCTAAGATATCCAAATGTTAATTAAGGCTAATTATGACCTAAATAAATAGCTAGTTAATCCTTTGTAGAAAACAACCCGTAACATCCATGCATGAATGCATGTCCCCTTATTTAATGAAAAATAAAACAACCTGCAACATTCATGCATGCCCCCTTCTTTAAAGAAAACATGCCAGGGAAATTTTTCTCAATAAAGAAATCTGCAACCCCCCATCTCATAGCTTTTCTCATCAGCAAATTTTGCCATCAGGACTAAAAGCTCATTCTGTTTTTTTTCCTCAAATTAAGACGATGTTGCAAGAAGAGCTTGGGAGTCGCCGTGTAGGGTGCACGACCAATAGGGAAGTGGGGACTATGCACTCTTTCACCCGAGGAGGCACCTGGTGCTGCAGCAACTCACACCTGCATACCTTGAACCAACCGGTTGGACAGAGGGGAGGACTATCTTCACCGTCAGATCAAGGAGGAAGTGAAGATGGTATGGCAGGAGGTAGTGGTGTCCGAGTACTGAGCGCCATATAGTTGTGCTAAATCGTTTTTGCTAGCTGCCTCGCCTCGACGACAGGCATTTACAGCAGGGCAAAATTCGTACCTGTCAAAAGGCATACTTTATACAGAGGGAAAACAAAAAAATTCTATTGTCTGGGGAAAATTTCAAACACGATATATAGGAAAACCAACATGGTTTCTACATGGCAGCAAACCAATGCAATACTCGAGTTAAACCTATCAATTTTATCAAACAATTTTTATTTGCTGCAACCGAATCATTTGTCGGTGCACAATGTGTCATATAAGCAACCAAATTATGTTGCACTAACTGTAGAGAAATAACCATATTAATAGACATGAGGTGCTAATAGATAAATACTACACCGTTGTTATACAAAATTCATTAGTAAATCTATTCACATGCCAATAGGAAGCAACTTTAGAGGGCAGAGAATCGGTTTGTCAAATACCTGGCCTGGGGTAACCAACAAAGATCCATCAAACGGGGTATTATTTCCGAACCTCACATCTATGGCCTCAGTAAGCAGTGAATCTTGCTTGGAGATTACTGTACTGGTGCTGGCTGAGTTTTTCACTTGGTAGCATCACAGCCCACCAACAGTGGCATTGACATGACTGACTTCAAATAACTGTTGCTGCAACTCGTCCACATCATCAACCATCCTGGAATAAATTCATGAACTGAAGACGTTGGACTGATGCGTCTTCGGAATTGGGAAGGCAGGGATATTCAAAGTTTGAAAAGCTACTGCAAAGATTAAGTACTTCCACTGGAGAAGATGCAAACCGCCGCTGCTGGTGCCCCTCTGTGACGCCCGGGTAATTAAGCTACAGTGATCCTTTGCTAGTGATGCCACGTCACCTCGATTATAGTTGCTAATCTCGCGATAGTTCGAAACCGATTCGCGTTCAAATTCAAAATCAAGCAAACAATAAAAGATTTCAAATATTGAAACAAAAATGTTCGGTTAGTGCCAAATATTACATAGGTAATTATAATAAAGAAAACACAAATTTATAAAATACTTATGTGCCCTAAGTTGAATTAAAACAATAAAAGAAAATAAATAAAAGGAAAAGGAACAAAACAGAAAAAAAAATAA
>NC_041386.1:698168492-698173569 GCF_002162155.2 Triticum dicoccoides | reverse complement strand
CCCCTTTCCTTTCTTTCTGGTTGTCGCAACCAGATGCTGGAGTCCAGGAGCCAGACGCCACCGTCGACGACGACTACTACCCCGGAGGTGTCTACTACTACGTGCAGCCCGCTGACGACGACCAGGAGTAGTTTAGGAGGATCCCAGGCAGGAGGCCTGCGCCTCTTTCGATCTGTATCCCAGTTTGTGCTAGCCTTCTTAAGGCAAACTTGTTTAACTTATGTCTGTACTCAGATATTGTTGCTTCCGCTGACTCGTCTATGATCGAGCACTTGTATTCGAGCCCTCGAGGCCCTGGCTTGTATTATGATGCTTGTATGACTTATTTTATTTGTAGAGTTGTGTTGTGATATCCTCCCGTGAGTCCCTGATCTTGATCGTACACATTTGCGTGCATGAATAGTGTACGATTGAATCGGGGGCGTCACAAGTTGGTATCAGAGCCGACTGCCTGTAGGAATCCCCCTTCCACACTCCTTGGCCGAAGTTGAGTCTAGACATTGCAAAACTTTTACTAACTTGGCTGTGTGCCTTACGGGCCCACGTCGCCATTGGGTGGTACTAGGATCTTTTACTCCTCGACCTTTACTCTGGGACGCTGATCTCTCCTCTATTCGGGTTAAATGAAGTTTACTAAATCTAACAATAGGATCTCGTTATCACTTTCACCCGGAGAGCCCCTTGTTACTGATGATCGCCTGCTGCACCAGAAGACCCTGAAGATACTCTCCGCTGTTAACCCGAGAACTTGTGTTCATCGCGTTTGCAATTCCCCTTCCACCGCAAACCCTTATGGATAACTACTTGCAGTTGTTATTCTTACCTTCATCCCCAGTTGCTCTTGTTATTACAAGATGTCCTGAAATACTCTTCGATATTCCGAGAATTCTTACGCTTACTGCCCTGCAGTTCCTTGCTGCATGAATACCCCTACGGATAATTACTCGTGCTTGCCGAGTATCCGCTCATCCCCAGTTGTTCTTGTGTTTCACAAAAGTCTTCAAAAATACTATTCGATCTTCTGAAAATCCTCTGGAGCCTTTGGCTCTTGAAATTCTTGCCTGCTTGCATTATGGTTAATCCCATAAGACTCGTAGTCTTAATGACATTCCTTGTCATTATCATTTTGAGTCTGTTGACTCAATATGTTGGCGAATGCACGCAATCATCATTGATCCTTATAAATTACTTCTCCGGCTAAGCTGCCATTCTTTTAACTGGAATTGGTTCTCGACCAATCCAATTGTCATTGATTGTACCCTAAGGCTATTCAACTTATCCGTCCCTACTCAGAGCATTGCTTCTGATCCCTTGATTTGGAAATCATAATTCCTTTGCATTTGACAATTGAGTTAGTCAGTTGTTTCTATAATCTGATCTCCTTGCAATCTTCTTCCTCTAGTTGAGTACCGATGCTCACGTCAGATCCCTTGTGGACCACCAGATCCTTTGTTGGATTTTATCTGACAACGCCCTTCATATTCAATAACCTTGTGAGCCTTTCCTCTGATACATAATGCCTTTGGTAAATTATATCCTCTGTTTTCTCAACCATGCTCTGCCTTTGAGCTTGAGTTAATTACTTCTGAAGATTTGGTATATGATTCTAAGATGCCCCGATGGGTTGAACCTATGCCTTCCTTAATAGGTGTGAACTCGAAAGTTTTCACGAGTCATACTCTTCTAGTGCTTCGCCAGATAAAATTTCAACACTGCAACTTAATCGAACGCGAGAAGTGGATGAAAGGTTATGCATTGGAGAAGTGGGAGTTGACCTTGAACTTTGTGTTCATGCCCATGGACCCGATGTACATCTTCTCATCGAAGCTTCTTTTAAAATTAATTATTCCCTTGATATAAGTTCATCTTATATCTGGGGTATGGCCTTTTACAATCGTGGTTCCGACCATGTTTTCCTTTAAAATACCATTTTCGATGCAAGTGTAAGCACTTGTCTTCTGTGGATCAATACCCCGGTACAACCTCTACTTTGATCTGTCGTCGAGTATTACCCCATGGTATCTCGAGATTATCTTGGAACTGCATAACTTCCTATGAGTTCTTCATCAAGTACTACATACTCACTGATTACAATTTTTCATTGGGCTCTGAGTTATTAAACACTCAAAGACACCGATAACTAAACCGAGTCCGCATTACGGTTCAACAACTCTTACTAATATTCTTTAAGTACGAGTTTGTTACCCGATCACGCCATTCCTAGCCTGTTTGGCTATATCGTTGTCGTGACGAATTCTAACGGGGCTACCTGGTCCTTATTTTCGGAGCACCAATTTTCGATGATGAACTAACCTTACGTCGATTGTCCTCGTCATACCCTTTCACCTTAAACAACAAGCTTGAGTTCGAGTTTGTGTCGTAACGGTGGTTCCAATAACCTCTTGCTTCATCATTCCTTTGACTTGATGTCGTCGCTGATTGACTACATCTGCTTGAAATCTCTCGACAATTGTGTCGTGATCATCATCAACCTTATGAGCTCTTCCAGGAATTCAATTGAATTCATGATGGGTAATACCATCCTTGCCCCTCGATGATTCCTGTTCTCATCGACCACTTTATTGCCTTCCGTTCAACACAACTTGTTCGTGTTTGGTGTAAACCTTGAGATCACTGCTAACCAGCAGTCGATCTTCCTTACCTCGGTAGTATTACCATCTCTTTTTGTCAAGAATGTGGTGAGAATTTCACCACCTCTTAATAATTCTTCATAACATAATACTTCTTGCCATCACCATTCTATCTTGGTCCCCGTGTTAATTCCAACAAGTGAACGGTGTTGTTTGGGATTCTTCCTTCTAGCAACCCTATTTTTTTTGAAGTTAATGGTCGAAAGTTCATTCTTAGGCTATTGACTATTGAATCACCATTCTGACATTGGTCGTGCAACCCAACCCATATTTCGGGTGCACCTTTCAACCAATGTTTAATTGTGTATGTTTTTCTGGAACATACATCATTATATCATTTGATCTGACAATTGATATCTCCTTGTACACATAATTGTGGAAATCCATCTTTTGAAAATCTCGGTGAATTGTCGCTGAGTTCATCATCTACCTCCTCTTCCTCTCCTTGATTTAATGATGAGCTTTTGTTTCGGAACTCGCTTCCATAGTAAATTTCCCGAGAATCTTACAATGTCATCTCGTCATTTGTGTTGCACCTTTTCTTCTCTGGCCTCCTAAGTCAGAGGTATCCTGACACCAATCAGATCTGAACCTCAGTCAGATATGATGGCTGGGACATTTCCAAGAGTTATAACATTGGTCTTTTATGACCCGGTAAGGTGATGGCATGTCCAGCACACCTGGCCGGAGGACCTACTGCTATAATTTCTTTTTGCAAAGGTTAACCATTCTTTCATGAGGATATCATAGGACTTATTCTATGAGTTGTTCATGATGGATGCCTTGTGTGTCTAAAGTCCGAACTTTGCTTAAAGACCATGTCAATGCTATTACGAAGCATGTATCTGGTACTCCTATCATCAATAAGAACACTTGAAGCACAATGCTAAATTTTCTTACTCAAATTATCCAAACATCATTGTATGGGTAATGTCATGAAATTTCTCTCCCCTTCCCTAACGGGTTTTCTACTTATTATCCTGTCATGGTTATCATGCTCTGCTTGTCCTTGGGAAGGATATACCCCTGAAATATGTGTTTAAACACATTTTCCTTTCCATTGTTTTGTTTAACCTTTCTTGTAATCTGACTTAACTGAGCAGTGATACCCCCCTGCTTAGGTAAGCATCTCATTGTACAACCGTGTCAGTAAGACCATGTTTCTTTTGTTGATAGCATTCCGGTAACCACCGATGGACGAGAACTTTGCCTATTGGTCCGCCTCGTTCAACGAGCAGGAAAATGGTTCTCTTCGTCCCTCGCCCTTGGTATCGATGTTGTTGCCGACATATCTGACAGGCTACCCTTTGACACACCTTACTATCATGACCGTGCAAAATGTCGGCCCCCTTCCTACTTTCAACCACTTGGTGGGCCCATAACCCACAGGTCCACTGGATCGAAACCTGACTCTCCTGTACAACCTCATGTTTCCAAAGTTATTCCTCGCGCGTGGACTCGTATGAAATTCATGAGCCACCTTCCTAATGCTCTATTCTGGTATCACCCGCCATACTTACTCTCGCTACTCTAAACCCCTTTCTCACTCTGGTTCAGACTTCGAGCAACTATTTATCCGCTTGGAACCTCTTATTGTACCTTCGTACCTTACTCTCGAGGTATTTTATATGTTCAACTCGAGAGATAATCTTATGCTCATTCATGGGTTAACCCCCAGGTTGTATCCCTCACAAGCATTCTGTCGTAGTCAAGCTGCCCCTTACCTATTCGTAAGTACGTTGGAGATCCTGAAGCAAAGGAAGCAAAGGACGACATCACCATGATGACCTGAAGCAGAGAAATGAAGATGTCAATGTAATGGATTGACCTCTTCAAGAAGAGCAACCAAGGCTGAGAAGATTCGTTAGGATTTCGTAACCAGACCTTCCCCCTTATACCCCCTCTTAAATCTCGGGACGAGATTTCTTGTAGTGGAGGAGAATTGTGACGCCCGGGTAATTAAGCTACAGTGATCCTCTGCTAGTGATGCCACGTCACCTCGATTATAGTTGCTAATCTCGCGATAGTTCGAAACCGATTCGCGTTCAAATTCAAAATCAAGCAAACAATAAAAGATTTCAAATATTGAAACAAAAATGTTCGGTTAGTGCCAAATATTACATAGGTAATTATAATAAAGAAAACACAAATTTATAAAATACTTATGTGCCCTAAGTTGAATTAAAACAATAAAAGAAAATAAATAAAAGGAAAAGGAACAAAACAGAAAAAAAATAAAAAGGAAGAACCCCCCTCCCCCTGGGCCGAATGGCCCAGCTAGCCAGCAGGCCATCAGGCCAAAAGGCCCAGCCGGCCGGATCCCACTCCCCACTCCCCTTATCCACTCGAGCAACCGAACCCTAGCCCCCACGCCACCCACTCGCCCCCCCTCCTCTCGCCCGATGTGGATCGGGATCCAGAGGAGA
>NC_041386.1:698164020-698167416 GCF_002162155.2 Triticum dicoccoides | reverse complement strand
AAAAAAAAAGAGAAAAGAAAAAGAAAAGGAGAATTAAAAATAAAATTAATAAATAAAAATAAAAATGATTAATAAAATTAATTATTAATTAATTAATTAACTAATGGATTAATTAAGTTAATTAATCCGGTTTAATTAATTTAATTAACTAGTTAAGTTAATTAAACTGTAATTAGATTAACCTAAACCCTAATTAACCTAATTAGAGGATGACAGGTGGGTCCCTCCTGGACCCACATGTCAGGGTTGACTCAGTCAACCCCTGTTGACTGCTGACGTCAGCATGACATAAATACATTTTTTTCGAATTAATTAAATAATTAATTAAATTCCAGAAATTAATAAAATCTTTAAAAAATCATATCTTTTAATCCGTAACTCGGATTAAAATATTTTCAACATGAAAGTTGCTCAGAACGACGAGACGAATTCGGATACGCAGTCCGTTCGTCCGCCACACCCCCTAACCTATCGAACCCGCAACTTTCCCCCTCCGGCTCCTCTGCCCGAGAACACGAAACACCGGGAATACTTTCCCGGATGTTTTCCCCCTTCACCGGTATCACCTACTACCGCGTTAGGGCACACCGAACACCGCGTATTGCCTTGTTATATTTTGTGATGCTTTGTTTGCTCTGTATTCATTATTTCTTCCCCCTCTTCTCTCCGGTAGACTACGAGACCGACGCTGCTGCTGACCAGTTCGACTACGGAGTTGACGACCCCTCTCTCTTGCCAGAGCAACCAGGCAAGCCCCCCGCCCTTGATCACCAGATATCGCCTATTCTCCTCTATACTGCTTGCATTAGAGTAGTGTAGCATGTTACTGCTTTCGTTAATCCTATTCTGATGCATAGCCTGACATTGTCGCTACATCTGTTGATACCTTACCTGCAATCCTAACTGCTTAGTATAGGATGCTAGTTTATCATCATAGGCCCTACATTCTTGTCAGTCTGCCTTACTATACTATCGGGCCGTGATCACTTGGGAGGTGATCACGGGTATATACTATACATACATACATACTATTCAGATGGTGACTAAAGTCGGGTCAGCTCATTGAGTACCCGCAAGTGATTCTGACGAGGGGGCTGAAAGGACAGGTGGCTCCATCCCGGTAGAGGTGGGCCTGGGTTCCCGACGGCCCTCGACTGTTACTTTGTGGCGGAGCGACAGGGCAGGTTGAGACCACCTAGGAGAGAGGTGGGCCTGGCCCTGCTCGGCGTTCGCGGATACTTAACACGCTTAACGAGATCTTGGTATTTGATCTGAGTTGGCTACGAGCCTATACGCACTAACCATCTACGTGGGAGTAGTTATGGGTATCCCGGCGTCGTGGTATCAGCCGAAGCACTTCAGACGTCAGCGACGGAGCGGCGCGCGCCGGATTGGACTGGAACGCCTACTAGTCTAGGTCTGCTTCCGGCCGCCCTCGCAACGTGCAGGTGTGCTATGGGCGATGGGCCCAGACCCCTGTGCGCTTAGGTTTAGACCGGCGTGCTGGCCTCTCTGTTTTGCCTAGGTGGGGCTGCGACGTGTTGATCTTCCGAGGTCGGGCATGACCCAGGAAAGTGTGTCCGGCCAAATGGGATCAAGCGTGTTGGGTTATGTGGTGCACCCCTGCAGGGAAGTTAATCTATTCGAATAGCCGTGATCTTCGGTAACAGGACGACTTGGAGTTGTACCTTGACCTTATGACAACTAGAACCGGATACTTAATAAAACACACCCTTCAAAGTTCCACAGACAACCCGGTGATCGCTTTTCCGCAGGGCGACGAGGAGAGGATCGCCGGGTAGGTTTATGCTATGCGATGCTACTTGGAGATGCTACTTGGAGATGCTACTTGGAGGACTTCAATCTACTCTCTTCTACATGCTGCGAGGCGGAGGCTGCCAGAAGCGTAGTCTTCGATAGGATTAGCTATCCCCCTCTTATTCTGGCATTCTGCAGTTCAGTCCACTGATATGGCCTCCTTACACATATACCCATGCATATGTAGTGTAGTTCCTTGCTTGCGAGTACTTTGGATGAGTACTCACGGTTGCTTTCTCCCCCCTTTTCCCCCTTTCCTTTCTTTCTGGTTGTCGCAACCAGATGCTGGAGTCCAGGAGCCAGACGCCACCGTCGATGACGACTACTACCCCGGAGGTGTCTACTACTACGTGCAGCCCGCTGACGACGACCAGGAGTAGTTTAGGAGGATCCCAGGCAGGAGGCCTGCGCCTCTTTCGATCTGTATCCCAGTTTGTGCTAGCCTTCTTAAGGCAAACTTGTTTAACTTATGTCTGTACTCAGATATTGTTGCTTCCGCTGACTCGTCTATGATCGAGCACTTGTATTCGAGCCCTCGAGGCCCTGGCTTGTATTATGATGCTTGTATGACTTATTTTATTTGTAGAGTTGTGTTGTGATATCCTCCCGTGAGTCCCTGATCTTGATCGTACACATTTGCGTGCATGAATAGTGTACGATTGAATCGGGGGCGTCACACCCTCGTTCCCTAGAGCGCATGATCTAGTCATGAACTTTGTTGCTGATTGAACGGGTTACAGAACAACAGATCGTAAATTTATGGACAATGGATTTCTTCCCTGCTTTGTGAGGAAAGAAGGAGGAACGGACGAGGAGGAGCAGCACAAGGGTTTGTGAATTGGTGGGGTTTTTAGGTGGTGCATGGGAGGGGCTAGATTAGGGAGGAAGATCGAGGGAGGAAGGAGACTGGGGGAGTTGGGCTCTTCTTTTTGCTGATGAAGATGCATTAATGTGGGACATGAATTTTTTTGATAGAACGTGGGATAGGAGTTGAGGACTCCTTGAGGCCATTAAAATGGGAAATGATTTTTTTAAATAGAACGTGGGACGGGAGTTGAGGACTCCTTCAGGCATGCATCCAACGGTGGTAGATAATTAACTCACAGATCAAACGGCTAATTTTCTAAGTTTCCAAGGATTAACGTGGAGCCTCATATGGTGCCTCCGATTAGTAAATATAAGATATAAGATGGAATTTGGGAGAACTTTCTACATGAAAAACAAGCGGATTTTTAGTAGCTTTCAAAGCCATCTCATTTACCCATTCCAACAAACTGTTTCAAAAGTAGGTCAAAATACGATTTTTATTTTCGAACTTGAAAAGACACTTTTTTTTCAAAATTGTTCTTAAACTATGAAGATTCTGTGAAATTGTTCAACATGAGAATTCATCACCTTGTCAATAGCTTTCCAACCTTATATTAAATGCCTCGCACTGACAAAAAATACCAAAGTTCGATGTTTCATTGGATGTACTGCGGTTACTAAAGCAGAGATAGTTCGACGACATTAACACACACACACACACACACACACACACACACATACACACACACATACACACACACACACACAGGC
>NC_041386.1:698143139-698163950 GCF_002162155.2 Triticum dicoccoides | reverse complement strand
CACACACACACACACACACACACACACACGCACAAACATTTATTTATTTAAATTACTTTGGTTGTTCTATATTTGACATATTCCATATCATGAGCTTTGGATATAGGAGCGTGATGTGGACTTGCTTTCCACTGACTATTGCATGCCAGAAACGACTGGCTATGATATGCTTAAGAACAGATGGTATGTCCTTTTTGGGACATTTGCTTACAAAGATAGCAGTATAATTTATCTATTTTATTCCTCAAGTATCATACCTCCAATACATCTCTGTCAAATATATACACATAAATTTTACGTCATGATATGTACACATAAATTTTATGTTGGTGTATGTATACATAAACTTCACGTGGGGGTATGTACACATAAATTACACATGTACATTTATGGTGGGTACACATAAATTTCACGTCCAGGTATGAATCTTTTTTATATGCATGTTTTGCATGGACTTGAGTATGCACTTACAAATATATTGGTTACTGTGCAATTTGGCATATTTGTAAATATATTTTTTGCGGGGACTTGAGTATGTCACATTCATGGCTATATAATTTTTTTACGAAAATGGGTATATAATTTTTGGATGTGATATATGGGTATGTCATATCTATTTTAATTTTATAGTTTCAAATGCCTTGGAAAAGACATACCCACAATATTTAAATATATTTGTGGGTATTCAGTACCTTGGAAATACGAAAATTGATGGTCGATTTCAACCGCCATACCAAAATCGTACACATAACAATGCTCATGTATTTATGGTGTGAGGCGTCAAATTATATCCTATAAAACAATGCACACGTGCACGATATATCATGCATTTGTTTTGGAAATGAATCAATTGACAATGAGCAAGCTCCGTGTGTGTTAATCTCCACATAGCTGGTCCCAAGGCAAGTAAAGGAGTAGGGCTCTGCTAGGCTTGGAAGCCAATGTCAAAACTCAGCCACTCTTATAAAGATGGAACCCAGAAGAAAATCGTTGGGGTGTAACGCTCTCAGCGATGCACCATATCGGAACCCGGGTATGGTGTCAAACGGGAAAGGGTTAGGCCTTCACCCCCCTCCCCACCCCCCACCCCACCCCTGATAAGTGAGCAAGGATCGAGTTGTCGCATCCTTAGTGACGCGCTACATCACACCCGGGCGTACTGAAAAATGAGCAAGGGTTTTTCGCATTTGACTCGACGAGTGCTTAGGTAGCTGCAATGTAGGGTCCCTGACAGGAGAGGTGATGATATCTTTTGCATCCAAGAAACCAAATGGAGGAGATAGAAGTCAAAGGAGGTGGAGGATACGGACTTCAAGCTGTAGTACACGGGGACAATTGCAAACTGGAATGGAGTAAGCATCTTGAACATAATTTATGTACGGCAATGTGAACTTTTTCTATAGAATTCGTGAACACCTTTAGAGAGACATGAGATTTTCCTAAAGTGTGCAGACACTTTAAGAAATGTCTGTGAAAGTTTTTTAAAATGTGTGAACACTTTTTAGTTACATGAATGAGGTTGGTACTTATTAGTTAACCTCATTATATACAAAAATCTAAGAGTACATAATAAATAAATTAAAAATTTCAAGATTGATATAAATAACCCGAACAATATTTTTCGGGGCAACTAACTACTTTTTTTAGAAAGAGGTGCTCTCGCTACATTAAACCTTGAAGATTGAAAGCTTATATAGTCAGAACGCTGCAAGTTCCTATGTTGCGGGATGGAAATTTAGGTAATGGGAGCAGCAAATTAAGTGGACTACCTTAGAAAAACCTAATTAAGGGGTACCCCTTAGAGGGCTCCAGCAGAGGACATTTTTTTGGATTGAGAGCGCGCCAAGTGGTGCGCCCAGCCGCCACCACATGTTACGTGTGGTGCACCATCGGAATTTTGGTTTTTTTGCACATCTTTACTGGGTTTTTCTTTACTTTTTTAGCCTTTTGCTTTTCTCTTGGTTTTTTCTAGGTTTTGCCTGATTTTATTTTGAAGCGGTGCTTTTACGCAAGAACCACATCTATGCTTCCCAAAAAAAGTGAAAAAGCACCACTGTGCTTTCCAAGTTACTTTTTTAGTCTAGTCCTTTTTGTTTTCATTCTGTCCGATTTATGAATTTTTTTTGTTTCCCTTTTTTGTATTCCCCCTTTTTTGGTTTGTTCATGACAACCAATTTGTCGAAATCTATTAACATGATATCTAGTTTTGGAGTTCTCGACGCGAGAAACCCAATGATAAAAATGGTTTGTGATTTAAACACATGATTCAAGAGATAAAACATTTTGAAAAAGGCTAACCTACGAAGAAAAGAAAAACCTTCCAAATTGTGAGTGTGCTATGTGGCCGCATTACAGAAGATGGAAGTGACCTTTGCACGGGTACCGATTTCAGTAAGTAATTTCCGCAATAATGCGTGCCTTGGCCGTGGCCCAATATGACTCATTCACTTGCTTAGCCTAACGCGTATACGTACCACGAGTACGCCTGGGAGGAGGACGGGGCCACTGGAGAGGCGGAGGAACAGGTCCTTCTTCATCCGCCGGTGCATGTAGACCGAACCGGCCGGGTAAGCAAAACAAAAGAAACCTCGTTGCATTGCATGCATGACCTCAGCATGACGTCTCCAATTCGATCCGTCCATTCTGTTCCTTCTTCCTCCTTCCTTGGTCAACGGAGCATCCTTCTTCCCGATTCCGACGACACCATGCCGCGCCGCGCCGGCGAATGGAATCAAATCGAATCGGATCGATCGGCAACCCAACACTCCACGCAGAGGATCTCCTCTCCTCCTTGCGCGCCCGCCGCCTCTCAGCATCTCCAACAGGCACCCAAAACTGCTCCGCGCACTAAAGTTCAGGTTTTTTGGGCGCCGGACGGCTCCAGCAGAAGCCGTAAAATAGTGCACCGACAAAAAATGATTGGGCACGCGCTGAAAACCGCTATCGCATGCCGTAAATTTGAGGCGCCGGATTGCGCGCGCTTCACAATTTACATTGCGTGTTTTTTGGGCGCGCGTTTTTGGGCATCTGGTAAACCAAATGTTGGGTCCGGCGTGCTTAAAGTGCTACAGTGGTGTGCTAAAACTATTTTAGGGCACGGAACTTTTGTGCGCTTGTTGATATGGTGTTAGCCCAAGAACACACTCGCCGCCATCCAAGCCTCTCCATTCATAAAGATGAAGATAAACAAAAGAAGGCAAGTAGGCACCCGCAAATCGGGAGTCTTTCTTTCTTTCACTTATTCCATCCATTCATATAAGTCTCAAACGGATGAGAATAGAATTTGCAACGCTAAGCCAAGTCATAAGTCGCACACGCACCCCCGCATGCTGATAGATGACTATCTCTTGTACATAGAGAGAGGCGGCATGGTGGAGAGAGCAAGGAGGGGTGGAGCTCGCTGCATGGTCCATAGCCAGAGGGAAGGGCCTGCCGCGGATTGATGAGGTGGCGCCATCCAGGCCCTCCCTTGGTGTGAGGGCCTGGCTGACGGTTCAATGTGGTTGCATGAAGAAGTTCAAAGATCAGGGGTAGGCTAGAAACAAACGAGGCTGCATGCATGCAAGAAGCAGCCCAAAAACCGGGGCATTCACGAGGGATATTAATCGATGAGCAGTTATAGTCTCGCAGAGTAAATTCTCTATTGTCTTACTAATCAAAGTGAATTGGCTTCCCCAACTAAAATACCCAGCCGGAAGGAGAGCAATAGCAATTTGTTTTTGGTGCCAAGTTGGTAATTATATCAACATCACTTGCTTACAATGGATGGCCTGTGTGTATGTATATTCTCAAGAATATTGCATCAATATCCTCAGTTTTCTAGCAGCAAATTAACTTTCCAAGTCGCTTTGAAATAGACAAGGTCAATTACGCTCACTTTTTCTCCCTCATCTTATTGGAATAAATCATCTATCTAATAATGTTCAAGACTTCTCTTTTTTCATGTTGATGGGCATGTGTTGTCCCTTATCCCTTATTTAATCACAAGAAACACAAGAAGCAAGTGATTTCTCTTATTTAATCACAAGAAACACAAAAATGCTAATGGAGACCGAACTCCATGGAAGATTGTGAAAACCTCATTTTGAAGGGTCAAAAAATCTAAAAAAATGACACGTGTTCATACATATGTATAATACATGTGTGCAAAATTTGAAGATGCTATACATTATAGTGAGAGGTACACAAAAAAGAGAAAGTCGTGATTCTGAAATGATGAACAATACACGCACTGTTCACTATAAAAACCACACGAATTTGTCTTTTTTGTGTAGCTCTAATAATAATGTATTCCATTATCAGACTTTACACACATGTAAAGCTCATCAATATGAACATTTATGATATTTTTCCAGAATTTTTTGAATCTTAAAAAGAATGATTTTCAATTTTTTCAAAAAAAGAGCTCCATGGAGCTCGTCCTCCAAAATGCCCTACTCAAAGAAACACAAGTAGCAAGTGGTTTCTCTTATTTAATCACAAGAATCACAAGCTAGTCTTATGAGAGTTTACAAGCAAATGGACCATAGGCGAACTGATTGCATCTACCAAAGACATGGTAGACAATAATTATGTTCAACATATCCATACATTCATTCATGGGTTGTTGACAATATATCTAATTCATGCCTGAAACAAACTAACAAACAATCAAACAAAATACGAGTGTTCGATGATTGATGCCCTTCAAGGAGGCCATCACCAAGTGTAAACCAAGATTATTACACCACACTTCTTTTGTTTCCAGTACAATAAATAGTGTGTGCATGGCACAACTCATGAGGATGGCCAACTAAATTGGGATTTACCCCTCCCTACTTTCTGATTCATGCATGTAACGAACTAAGAAACAATCATTACACTGGACAAAGTCCAATAATACCATAGTACAAAACAATTTTGTAAAGAAGAAGCTAACTGAACACCACAACCATCAATAACAGGACTTCTAAAAGCCAACAACTTCATAAAAGCTACTACCCCATCTTTCTCCATACCCATGCAATGCATCAATTAACCAAACAAAAGCACAGAAGGACATACGTTTAGTTGGTACACAATGCCCAAGTGGTTGCCAACTCAAGCAAATCAAGGATGGTCCATTCAGCAACCTGTTCGGCCAAATGCCACAAATCCAACAACCTTTCTAACTCAATTACGTCCCTTCACCAAGGGTTTCAAGGAAACAAATCGAAGCCAAACTGTAGCTCCCCGCCCTCATGGTGTAGCCCGCCGGACACCACCAGGTTTTTTGTCTTGAGCGCCATCGACAACTAGGTGCTCCTGTTGCTAAAAGACACATGAATGGAAGATGTTACGTGTACGTAGAAACCGATTCTAGATGCAAATCATGTACAGTTTTGATCTGAGCATTATTTGAGTGCATATAGCTAGAAAACATAGGTGCATTGACCACAGTGTTTCTCCTGGTGGTTGTACAATTGGACATTCCTTTTGCAGCAATTGACATACCATATTTCATTCAACAAGAAAATAGGGGTTACTGGCCAACTGAACCAAATATTGCTTTCTTGTACATCATCATAGGACCACCTGAGGCATACCAAACGCTCTGCTAAATAAAGCAGTCACCTATATCAAAGAAGGTTTGTCTACTTGTAGTTGGGACTTGTCTCCAATTCACATATAAAATACGAATTGCCGATGAATACCTCTGCAACTGAACTACATATTGTCTGTTCATACATATAATAGCACCTATCGAGACAACAATTTTAAGCTATACAATGCACTCTAACAGGCAATGTATCAAACCTCAATAATCACCTAGCATCACTTGGTATGTCTATTTGTTAGCAACTTGAGAGAACAAAACAAACCCCGTTCAAGCTAAACAAAATGGAAAAACTGTTCCAGATCTTAACACATGCCATGTGTCATATTTCTTTCTCAAACTTTTTTAAGATACAATGCAACAAAAGTAATTGAGGCCCGGGCTTAATTTTCTAAGTGTTTTAGCTCAGAAGAGAGTTCCCTTCCTTTCAGTACAACAACTATAACTTCACAGGGAAACCTTAATATACAACACTATGCCAGAACACGAAGTCGCCATTTCTCGATGGCTAGGCCCAAAGCACGGTAGGGCAAGTTAACAGAGGGCTTGGCTTGCAGACATGTAGTCGATGCCAAACATTACATGAAGCCAATTGCAAGGCCCAAGGGGCGCAGCCGAGCGCGAGACATGACCAGCAGCACTGCCCCCATGGTGATGTACTAGTACACCTAGACCTGGCTATGGGCAGCCCGGCCCAGACGGCCCGAACCGAGCCGGCCTGAAAATCCTGGGCGAGTGTGCCATCGGGCCGGGCTTGGGCCTGGATACTGAGCCTGATGGGCATGTCGGGCCGGGCTCGGGCCTGCACAAAACGTGTTTTAGCGGTTGCCGGGCCAGGCCGACCAGGTTGTGTCGGGGTTCCTCAAGCTCGGGCCTGATTTTGTAGGATAGGTGGTCGAGTCGGGCTGGGCCAGGTGTTGGAAATATGCCCTAGAGGCAATAATAAAAGGGTTATTATTATATTTCCTTGTTCATGATAATTGTCTTTTATTCATGCTATAACTGTATTATCCGGAAATCGTAATACACGTGTGAATACATAGACCATAACATGTCCCTAGTGAGCCTCTAGTTGACTAGCTCATTGGTCAACAGATAGTCATGGTTTCCTGACTATGGACATTAGATGTCATTGACAACGGGATCACGTCATTAGGAGAATGACGTGATGGACAAGACCCAATCCTAAGCATAGCACAAGATCGTGTAGTTCGTTTAGCTAGAGCTTTTCCAATGTCAAGTATCTCTTCCTTAGACCATGAGATCGTGTAACTCCCGGATACCGTAGGAGTGCTTTGGGTGTACCAAACGTCACAACGTAACTGGGTGACTATAAAGGTGCACTACAGGTATCTCCGAAAGTGTCTGTTGGGTTGACACGGATCGAGACTGGGATTTGTCACTCCGTATGACGGAGAGGTATCTCTGGGCCCACTCGGTAATGCATCATCATAATGATCTCAAAGTGACCAAGTGTTTGGTCACGTGATCATGCATTACGGTACGAGTAAAGTGACTTGCCGGTAACGAGACTGAACGAGGTATTGGGATACCGACGATCGAGTCTCAGGCATGTAATGTACCGATTGACAAAGGGAATAGTATACGGGGTTGCTCGAATCCTCGACATCGTGGTTCATCCGATGACATCATCGAGGAGCATGTGGGAGCCAACATGGGTATCCAGATCCCGCTGTTGGTTATTGCCCGAGAGCCGTCTCGGTCATGTCCACGTGTCTCCCGAACCCGTAGGGTCTACACACTTAAGGTTCGGTGACGCTAGGGTTATTAGGAAGACTTGTATGTGACTACCGAATGTTGTTCGGAGTCCCGGATGAGATCCCGGACGTCACGAGGAGTTCCGGAAGGGTCCGGAGGTAAAGATTTATATATGGGAAGTTGTCAAACGGACACCGGAAAGTTTCGGGGTCATATCGGTATTGTACCGGGACCACCGGAGGGGTTCCGGGGGTCCACCGGGAGGGGCCACCCCTCCCGGGGGGCCACATGGGCTGTGTGGGATAGCAGCCAGCCCCTGGTGGGCTGGGCGCGCCCCTCCCCCTTGGGCCCATGCGCCTAGGGTTGGGGGGGGGGGGAAACCCTAAGGGGGGCGCACCCCCCTTGCTTGGGGGGCAAGCCACCCCTCCCTGGCCGCCGCCCCCTTCTAGATCCCATCTAGAGGGGCCGCCCCCCTTGCCCCTTCCCCTATAAATAGAGGGGTGAGGGGAGGGCAGCCGCACCACAAGCCAAGGCGCAGCCCTCCCCTCCCCAACACCTCTCCTCCTCCGTTGTGTGCTCGGCGAAGCCCTGTCGGAATACTGTTTCTCCACCATCATCACGCCGTCGTGCTGCCGGTGGAGCTATCTTCCTCAACCTCTCCTTCCTCCTTGCTGGATCAAGACGGAGGAGACGTCACCCGTACCGTACGTGTGTTGAACGCGGAGGTGCTGTCCATTCAGCACTTGGTCATCGGTGATCTGAATCACGTCGAGTACGACTCCATCATCACCGCTCCTTCGAACGCTTCCGTACGCGATCTACAAGTGGTATGTATATGCAAACTCACTCCCTTGACTCATTTCTTAGATGAACTCATAGATGGATCTTGGTGAAACCGTAGGAAAATTTTTAATTTTCTGCAACGTTCCCCAACAGTGGCATCATGAGCTAGGTCTATGCGTAGTTCTCTATTGCACGAGTAGAACACAATTTTGTTGTGGGCGTAGATCTTGTCAACTTGCTTGCCGCTACTAGTCTTATCTTGCTTCAGCGGTATTGTGGGATGAAGCGGCCCGGACCAACCTTACACGTACGCTTACGTGAGACCGGTTCCACCGACTAACATGCACTAGTTGCATAAGGTGGCTAGCGGGTGTCTGTCTCTCCCACTTTAGTTGAAGCCGATTCGGTGAAAAGGGTCCTAATGAAGGGTAAATAGAAGTTGACAAAATCACGTTGTGGTTATTCGTAGGTAAGAAAATGTTCTTGCTAGAACCCAATTGCAGCCACGTAAAAGATGCAACAACAATTAAAGGACGTCTAACTTGTTTTTGCAGCAATTGTCATGTGATGTGATATGGCCAGAAGTTGTGATGAATGATGAATGATATATTGTGATGTATGAGATCATGTTCTTGTAATAGGAATCACGACTTACATGTCGATGAGTATGACAACCGGCAGGAGCCATAGGAGTTGTCTTTATTATTTGTATGACCTGCGTGTCATTGAAGAACGCCATGTAAACTACTTTACTTTATTGCTAAACGCGTTAGTCATAGAAGTAGAAGTAGTCGTTGGCGTGACAACTTCATGAAGACATGATGATGGAGATCATGATGATGGAGATCATGGTGTCATGCCGGTGACAAGATGATCATGGAGCCCCGAAGATGAAGATCAAAGGAGCTATATGATATTGGCCATATCATGTCACTACTTTATATAATTGCATGTGATGTTTATTATGTTTTATGCATCTTGTTTACTTAGAACGACGGTAGTAAATAAGATGATCCCTTACAACAATTTCAAGAAGTGTTCTCCCCTAACTGTGCACCATTGCTAAAGTTCGTCGTTTCGAAGCACCACGTGATGATTGGGTGTGATAGATCCTTACGTTCACATACAACGGGTGTAAGACAGTTTTACACATGCAAAACACTTAGGGTTAACTTGATGAGCCTAGCATGTACAGACATGGCCTCGGAACACGGAGACCGAAAGGTCGAACACGAGTCGTATGGAAGATACGATCAACATAAGAATGTTCACCGACGATGACTAGTCCGTCTCACGTGATGATCGGACACGGCCTAGTCGACTCGGATCGTGTAACACTTAGATGACTAGAGGGATGTCAAATCTGAGTGGGAGTTCATTCAATAATTTGATTAGATGAACTTAATTATCATGAACTTAGTCTAAAACCTTTTGCAAATATGTCTTGTAGATCAAATGGCCAACGCTCATGTCAACATGAACTTCAACGCGTTCCTAGAGAAAACCAAGCTGAAAGATGATGGCAGCAACTATATGGACTGGGTCCAGAACCTGAGGATCATCCTCATAGCTGCCAGGAAACAATATGTCCTAGAAGGACCGCTAGGTGACGCTCCCGTCCCAGAGAACCAAGACATTATGAATGCTTGGCAGTCTCGTGCTGATGATTACTCCCTAGTTCAGTGCGGCATGCTTTACAGCTTAGAACCGGGGCTCCAAAAGCGTTTTGAGCAACACGGAGCATATGAGATGTTCGAGGAGCTAAAACTAGTTTTCCAAGCTCATGCCCAGGTCGAGAGATATGAAGTCTCCGACAAGTTCTATAGTTGTAAGATGGAGGAAAACAGTTCTGTCAGTGAGCACATACTCAAAATGTCTGGGTTGCACAACCGCCTGTCCCAGCTGGACATTAACCTCCCGGACGAGGCGGTCACTGACAGAATCCTTCAGTCGGTCCCACCAAGCTACAAGAGCTTTGTGATGAACTATAATATGCAGGGGATGGTGAAGACCATTCCTGAAGTATTCTCAATGCTGAAGTCAGCAGAGGTTGAAATCAAGAAAGAACATCAAGTGTTGATGGTCAATAAGACCACTAAGTTCAAGAAGGGCAAGGGTAAGAAGAACTTCAAGAAGGACGGCAAAGATGTTGCCGCGCCCGGTAAGCCAGCTGCCGGGAAGAAGTCAAAGAATGGACCCAAGCCTGAGACTGAGTGCTTTTATTGCAAGGGGAAGGGTCACTGGAAGCGGAACTGCCCCAAATACTTAGCGGATAAGAAGGCCGGCAACACTAAAGGTATATTTGATATACATGTAATTGATGTGTACCTTACCAGTACTCGTAGTAACTCCTGGGTATTTGATACCGGTGCCGTTGCTCATATTTGTAACTCACAGCAGGAGCTGCGGAATAAGCGGAGACTGGCGAAGGACGAGGTGACGATGCGCGTCGGGAACGGTTTCAAGGTCGATGTGATCGCCGTCGGCACGCTACCTCTACATTTACCTACGTGATTAGTTATAAACCTTAATAATTGTTATTTTGTGCCAAGTTTGAGCATGAACATTGTATCTGGATCTCGTTTGATACGAGATGGCTATTCATTTAAATCCGAGAATAATGGTTGTTCTATTTATATGAGAGATATGTTTTATGGTCATGCCCCTATGGTCAATAGTTTATTCTTAATGAATCTCGAGCGTAATGTTACACATATTCATAGTGTGAATACCAAAAGATGTAAAGTTGATAACGATAGTCCCACATACTTGTGGCACTGCCGCCTTGGTCACATTGGTGTCAAGCGCATGAAGAAGCTCCATGCTGATGGACTTTTGGAGTCCCTCGATTATGAATCATTTGACACATGCGAACCATGCCTCATGGGCAAGATGACCAAGACTCCGTTCTCCAGAACAATGGAGCGAGCAACCAACTTGTTGGAAATCATACATACCGATGTGTGCGGTCCAATGAGCGTTGAGGCTCGCGGAGGATATCGTTATGTTCTCACTCTCACTGATGACTTGAGTAGATATGGGTATGTCTACTTAATGAAACACAAGTCTGAAACCTTTGAAAAGTTCAAGGAATTTCAGAATGAGGTAGAGAATCAACGTGACCGAAAGATAAAATTCCTACGATCAGATCGTGGAGGAGAATACTTAAGTCACGAATTTGGTACACACTTAAGGAATTGTGGGATCGTTTCACAACTCACGCCGCCTGGAACACCTCAGCGTAACGATGTGTCCGAACGTCGTTATCGCACTCTATTGGATATGGTGCGGTCTAAGATGTCTCTTACCGATTTACCACTATCATTTTGGGGATACGCTCTAGAGACAGCTACATTCACTTTAAATGGGGCACCGTCTACATCCATTGAGACGACACCATATGAATTATGGTTTGGGAAGAAACCTAAGCTGTCGTTTCTAAAAGTTTGGGGATGCGATGCTTATGTCAAGAAGCTTCAACCTGGAAAGCTCGAACCCAAGTCGGAAAAATGCGTCTTCATAGGATACCTTAAGGAAACCATTGGGTATACCTTCTACTTAAGATCGAGGGCAAGATCTTTGTTTCCAAGAACGGATCCTTTCTGGAAAAAGAGTTTCTCTCGAAAGAAGTAAGTGGGAGGAAAGTAGAACTCGATGAAGTACTACCTCTTGAGCAGGATAGTAGTGCAGCTCAGGAAAATGTTCCTGTGATGCCTACACCAACTGAAGAGGAAAATAATGATGATGATCAAGGTACTTCTGATCAAGTTACTACTGAACTTCGGAGGTCGACAAGGACACGTTCCGCACCAGAGTGGTACGGCAACCCTGTCCTGGAAATCATGTTGTTAGACAACGCTGAACCTTCGAACTATGAAGAAGCGATGGCGGGCCCAGATTCCAACAAATGGCTTGAAGCCATGAAATCCGAGATAGAATCCATGTATGAAAACAAAGTATGGACTTTGACTGACTTGCCCGATGATCGGCGAGCAATAGAAAACAAATGGATCTTTAAGAAGAAGACGGACGCGGATGGTAATATTACCATCTATAAAGCTCGACTTGTCGCTAAGGGTTATCGGCAAGTTCAAGGGATTGACTACGATGAGACTTTCTCTCCTGTAGCGAAGCTTAAGTCCGTCCGAATCATGTTATCAATTGCCGCATACTATGATTATGAGATATGGCAGATGGACGTCAAAACGGCATTCCTTAACGGTTATCTTAAGGAAGAACTGTATATGATGCAGCCGGAAGGTTTTGTCGATCCTAAAAATGCTAACAAAGTATGCAAGCTCCAGCGATCCATTTATGGGCTGGTGCAAGCATCTCGGAGTTGGAACATTCGCTTTGATGAGATGATCAAAGCGTTTGGGTTTATGCAGACTTATGGAGAAGCCTGCGTTTACAAGAAAGTGAGTGGGAGCTCTGTAGCATTTCTCATATTATATGTAGATGACATACTTTTGATGGGAAATGATATAGAATTCTTGGACAGCATTAAGGCCTACTTGAATAAGTGTTTTTCAATGAAGGACCTTGGAGAAGCTGCTTATATATTAGGCATCAAGATCTATAGGGATAGATCGAGACGCCTCATAGGTCTTTCACAAAGCACATACCTTGATAAGATTTTGAAGAAGTTCAAAATGGATCAGTCCAAGAAAGGGTTTTTGCCTGTATTGCAAGGTGTGAGATTGAGCTCGGCTCAATGCCCGACCACGGCAAAAATAAAGAAGAGATGAGTGTCATCCCCTATGCTTCAACCATAGGATCTATTATGTATGCCATGCTGTGTACCAGACCTGATGTAAACCTTGCCGTAAGTTTGGTAGGAAGGTACCAAAGTAATCCCGGCAAGGAACACTGGACAGCGGTCAAGAATATCCTGAAGTAACTGAAAAGGACAAAGGACATGTTTCTCGTTTATGGAGGTGACGAAGAGCTCGTCGTAAAGGGTTACCTCGACGCTAGCTTCGACACAGATCTAGATGACTCTAAGTCACAAACCGGATACGTGTATATGTTGAATGGTGGAGCAGTAAGCTGGTGCAGCTGCAAGCAGAGCGTCGTGGCAGGATCTACATGTGAAGCGGAGTACATGGCAGCCTCGGAGGCAGCGCATGAAGCTATTTGGGTGAAGGAGTTCATCACCGACCTAGGAGTCATACCCAATGCGTCGGGGCCGATCAAAATCTTCCGTGACAACACTGGAGCTATTGCCCTGCCAAGGAGCCCAGGTTTCACAAGAAGACCAGGCACATCAAGCGTCGTTTCAACTCCATCCGTGAAAATGTTCAAGATGGAGACATAGATATTTGCAAAGTACTACGGATCTGAATGTCGCAGATCCGTTGACTAAACCTCTCTCGCGAGCAAAACATGATCAACACCAGAACTCTATGGGTGTCCGATTCATCACAATGTAACTAGATTATTGACTCTAGTGCAAGTGGGAGACTGTTGGAAATATGCCCTACAGGCAATAATAAAAGGGTTATTATTATATTTCCTTGTTCATGATAATTGTCTTTTATTCATGCTATAACTGTATTATCCGGAAATCGTAATACACGTGTGAATACATAGACCATAACATGTCCCTAGTGAGCCTCTAGTTGACTAGCTCGTTGGTCAACAGATAGTCATGGTTTCCTGACTATGGACATTAGATGTCATTGACAACGGGATCACGTCATTAGGAGAATGACGTGATGGACAAGACCCAATCCTAAGCATAGCACAAGATCGTGTAGTTCGTTTAGCTAGAGCTTTTCCAATGTCAAGTATCTCTTCCTTAGACCATGAGATCGTGTAACTCCCGGATACCGTAAGAGTGCTTTGGGTGTACCAAACGTCACAACGTAACTGGGTGACTATAAAGGTGCACTACAGGTATCTCCGAAAGTGTCTGTTGGGTTGACACGGATCGAGACTGGAATTTGTCACTCCGCATGACGGAGAGGTATCTCTGGGCCCACTCGGTAATGCATCATCATAATGAGCTCAAAGTGACCAAGTGTTTGGTCACGGGATCATGCACTACGGTATGAGTAAAGTGACTTGCCGGTAACGAGACTGAATGAGGTATTGGGATACCGACGATCGAGTCTCAGGCATGTAACGTACCGATTGACAAAGGGAATAGTATACGGGGTTGCTCAAATCCTCGACATCGTGGTTCATCCGATGACGTCATCGAGGAGCATGTGGGAGCCAACATGGGTATCCAGATCCCGCTGTTGGTTATTGCCCGAGAGCCGTCTCGGTCATGTCTACGTGTCTCCCGAACCCGTAGGGTCTACACACTTAAGGTTCGGTGACGCTAGGGTTATTAGGAAGACTTGTATGTGACTACCGAATGTTGTTCGGAGTCCCGGATGAGATCCCGGACGTCACGAGGAGTTCCGGAAGGGTCCGGAGGTAAAGATTTATATATGGGAAGTTGTCAAACGGACATCGGAAAGTTTCGGGGTCATATCGGTATTGTACCGGGACCACCGGAGGGGTTCCGGGGGTCCACCGGGAGGGGCCACCCCTCCCGGGGGGCCACATGTGCTGCGTGGGATAGCAGCAAGCCCCTGGTGGGCTGGGCGCCCCCCCCCTTGGGCCCATGCACCTAGGGTTGGGGGGGAAACCCTAAGGGGGGCGCACCCCCCTTGCTTGGGGGCAAGCCGCCGGCCCCTTCTAGATCCCATCTAGAGGGGCCGGCCCCCCTTGCCCCTTCCCCTATAAATAGAGGGGTGAGGGGAGGGCAGCCGCACCACAAGCCAAAGCGCAGCCCTCCCCTCCCCAACACCTCTCCTCCTCCGTTGTGTGCTCGGCGAAGCCCTGTCGGAGTACTGCTTCTCCACCATCATCACGCCGTCGTGCTGCCGGTGGAGCTGTCTTCCTCAACCTCTCCTTCCTCCTTGCTAGATCAAGACGGAGGAGACGTCACCCGTACCGTACGTGTGTTGAACGCGGAGGTGCTGTCCATTCAGCACTTGGTCATCGGTGACCTGAATCACGTCGAGCACGACTCCATCATCACCGCTCCCTCGAACGCTTCCGTACGCGATCTACAAGTGGTATGTAGATGCAAACTCACTCCCTTGACTCGTTACTTAGATGAACTCATAGATGGATCTTGGTGAAACCGTAGGAGAAATTTTAATTTTCTGCAACGTTCCCCAACACCAGGCTCGGGCCTGGGTTTTAAGCATCAGATTTTTTGGCCCGGCCGGAGATATGCCCAGGTATAAGTACACCCCCAAGACCAACCCTGTGAGCCTGCCAACACCTGGTTCTTCATCGTGGGTGCCATAGCTGCTGCGGGACAAAGAGATGAAAGAGGTTACAATATGTAGATTTCAATTCAAGACACAAACCATGTACGTTTAAAACCCAAAAATTCTATCAAGGTATGTCTACTTGTCTAAAGTTAACATACGGCCATCAAGCTGTGGTACAAGGGGACAACTGCAAACTGGAATGGAGTAAGCATCTTGATCAACAAGAGCCTGAAGTATGAAGTGGTAGACGTGACGATACATGGGGACTTGATTTACTGGATTTATCCTGGTCAAGATGATAGTTGAACACTTAGTTCTCAATGTTATCAATCGTATGCCCCGCAATGTATTAAAAATGCTAATCATTTATTAAGAAAATGTAAAACATGTGTAACAAAAATATTCCTTGTATATATGCACCATGTGTATAAAAACAACTAGACATAAAAACATACATTGTAGGAAAAATCTTAGTGTATTTCAAAAATATTAAATTGTATAAATAATGTTCTTTACGTAGAAGAAAATTTTACATGTACATAAAAAAGTTCACGTCAAAAGAAATATTTGAATAATATTAATCATGTATTTAAAAAAGTGAAAACGTGCATAAAAGATGTTCCTAGTGTACCAAAAAATGTACAAATGTATGGAGACAAGTAAAAATCAAAACGTATATTTCAAAATATGTTGATCATGCATTTAGAAAACTGTTAAATGTGTATATTAAACATGTTCAGGATATATACTAAAAGTATACAATGCCCGTGTATTTGAAAAAATGATTACATAAAAATATTTATTTAAAAAATATTACCCGTGTATTTGAAAATTTCAAAGGATATACAAAATGTTTATTTGTATACAAAAAATTAACGTAAACAACAAAGCATCAAAACATATATTGTAAAAATAGTTAATCATGTATTTAGAAAAGGTTTAATGTGTACAAAAATACCTTTTGGATATATATAATGTTTTTAATATTTTAAAAAACATTAATTGTGATAGAAAGCATATTCCAGTTCTACGCCAAACGAGAAAGAAAAACACGATTAATTCGTAATATAGTATGGAAATTTTGAAAGATACAGAAATGTGAAGAGAAAACGAAAGAAAAAATTATAAATAAAAATCAAAGAAAAGCAGTACAAAAGAAGGAAAACCATGACACAAAAAAATACAAAGAAGAAAAATAAGAAAACTGAGAAAGAAAGAAAGAAATAGAAGAAAACAACAAAAAACAATGAGAACCAGAAAGACAAATAAAGAAAACAATGAAAACGAAAGAAAATGAAATAAACAAAAACCGATAAAGAAAAGTGGAAAAAATAAAAATGAAAAACTGAAAAACCTGAAGTAAACAATTAGATAAAAAAATTAAGAAAACCGTATGAGCAAACACACGAAATAGCAAGCAAGCGAGCATAAAGAAAATGCTGAAAATGGGCCGGTCCAACACTATACACCATGCGAAAGGGTTTCAAGCGAGACAAGAGAAAATCTGGCTGTAAGCATGATATAATTCTGGCGTGTTTAAGGCGTCGAATAGGAAAGGGCGCGCGTATGTGCCACTTGTTGCGAGATGTAGAGAAACCACTAATTTAAGAGTACTTCTTTCAAAGGTCACTCCATTCTATATGCGCGACTTGTCGCAACCTTTGAGTTTTATATATTTTTGCAAAACATTTTATATCTTAAACCGTGTGTCCAAATCTCGAAGCATTTTCGCCCTTAGATTCCTCGCGTCGAAATCTTCAAAACTGGATCCCATGTTGATAGGTTTTGATGAACTTTTTTCTCCAAAAAAACAGGTGAAAAAAACGTGCCTCTCGCGGAAGAAAAAGAAAACAGACATTATTTTCCCGTTTCCGAGAGTCGCGCCGTGCCTCTCACGGAAGCAAAATCGTGCGTCTCGCCGAAGGAAAAAAAGTGTAATTTCGTTTCCGAGAGCACACCCGAGCCTCTCGCGGAAGCAAACCTGTGCCTCTCGTGAAAGCAAAACCGTGCCTCTCGTAGAAGAAAAAGAATACGTTTTTTTGTTTTCGAGAGGCACGGCCATGCCAGTCGCGGAAGCAAAACCATGCCTCTCGCGAAAAAAAAGTGTTTTTCCATTTTTGAGAGGCACAACCGTGCCTCTCGCGGAAGCAATACCGTGTTTCTTGCGAAAGCAAAACCGTACCTCTCGCGGAAGGAAAAAAGAAAAAGCATTTTCCTCCCGTTTCTGAGAGGCACGGTCGTGCCTCTCAAGGAAGCAAAACCGTGTCTCTCACCAAAGCAAAACCATGCCGCTCACAAAGAAAACTGGCCGGCTCAGCGCTCGAGGCCCACAACCTTGTCTTTGTTTTCTCTTATTGTTTACATTTTTAAATTGTCTAAATGTTGACAAACACTTTAGGTAGAAATTTTGAAGAAATGATAATAAAATGTTAAATGTGTATAAAAATGCTTCTTTTACATAGGAAATATGTATACTACATGTATGAAAAAAGTTGATTGCGTATTTTAGAATTTTTAACATGTACATGGAAAATATATATAGTAAATATTCATTGTCTATGAAAAAATATTGATCATGTACTTAAAAAATGTTAAACCAATATTAAAAATGTCCCTCGTGTATACAAAAATGTATAACAGACGCTAAATAAAATAAGACGTCTTAAAACATGTATTTTCAAAAGGTTAATTTTGTATTTATTTTTTTAAACATGTGTACAAAAATTTTGCTGATGTATAAAAAATCATAAATTTTGATTGCAAAAATATTTATTCCCATTAAGAAATATTCACCATCTATTTGAACTATGTTTACCTTGTATTCGAAAAATGTTAAAAAAAGTTTATTTAAGAAAAAAATATACATCATATATTTTAAAAATAGTGAAAGCCGAGAAAGAAACAAATAAAAATGAATAAATCTTATGTAAATAAGGGGAAAAAGAAAACTGAGGAAAAAACAAGAAAGAAAAGAAGAAGAAAACAGTGAAAACCGACAAGAAACAAAAAAGAAACATGAACAGAACTAAGAATCAACCGAGAAAGAAATAAAGAAAACCATCATATAAAGGCCCTAAGAAAACCAATAAAACCAAAGTATAATGCATACGAAAAATAAAAATAAAGGACGACAAAGAAATAAAATACAAAAGAAAAACCATATGAAAAAAGAAAATCAAGAAAACTAGAAAAAAACATGGAAGCCCGACCTAAATAGTGAAAACCGAACAAAAAGGCAACACAGAAAAGACCCAGTCTGTGAAAAACCCAAATGAAAAAACATAGTGTCAAAATTAACGAAAGTACTGCCACATTGGTTGTTCGAACGGGGAGCTACCATCCCACTATAGTGAGATATATAGAGATCAAGAATTAAAGGGTACCTTTTACGAAGGTCGCTTCCATCTTCTCAATTATTGAAAAGCGGCACATTGTATGTGTGCCATTTGTCGCAATTTTGGAGTTTTCCATTTTTCGTAGATTCAAAACATTTTATCAGTTAAACCGTGCGCCCAAATCTTGATCCACTTTTCTTGTTGGATCTCTCACGTTGACCTCTTCGAAACTAGATACCACGTTAATAGATTTTGACGATTTTTTAAATGGAAGAAAATAAGAGCCGAGTAGGAAACATATTTTTTTTTCATTTTTTCCTTTACCGTGGCTTTTGCAGAAGTAAATTTGTGCCTCCATGAGAACTAGATATGTTCTTCTCTCGAATGCAAAAAATGCATATTTTTTTATTTTCAAGAGGCATAATTGTGGTTCTCGCGGAAGCAATTCTATGCCTCTATGCGAAGCAAATTTGTGCCTCCCGTTCAAGCCAAAAAAAAACAACTAAGAAAGCACGTTTTGTTTTTACAAAAGGCAATCCTTGCATTTTGTGGAAGCAAATTTGTGCCTCCATGGAAGAAAAAATAATCTTTTTTTCTTTTTTGAGAGGCACAACTATGTCTCTCGCAGAAGAAAAATCTGTGCCTCCCATGAAAGCAAAAAAAAACGTTATTTCTTCGTAATTTATTTTTCTAATTTTTGTTCTTCTCCAAAACCTAGGAAAACCGGACGAAAACAGAAAAAAGCTAAAAGATGAAGAAAAAACATCTAAAACACGTAAACCCATATGAAAAATAATAATTAAAAAATCCTAGAAAAGCGACCAACATGCACACGTAGCGGTGGATGAGAGTGTGCCAGTAAACACTAGTGCAAAAAAGCTTAGCTATGGCGTGCCAAAAACGGCCTTGCTGGCATGGAAGCTCGACGCCACAAATATGACGCCAGTGAAAATATTTAGTGGTGGCGTTGGAACACACGTCAGCAGTATTATGAGTACTGATGGCATGCCACGTGGCTAAAGCCAGCAATATATTCATGTTTGCTATGGCGTTTAGTGTGCACCAACACGGGCAATTTGAATTTTTCGCTAATAAAAAATATATATGCAACCATTGAAAGTTCTAGTGATAACTTCAAATCCACAAGGAGTAGTGATCAACTAACTAGCTAGCTACAAGCAAAAGTGATAAAGTTCGACAATATTTCCAAACTAGCTACATATATGCACACATTACATCTCTCTATGAAGAATCATCTGCGTCTCACGCGAATCGTTCCTGTTGCTCTCTCCCTCTTTTCTGTAATGGACTTTCAGGGTCTTCAGTTGCACCCTCTCATCCTGCAAGAGCCGTATTTCCTTCTTCAGAGAATCGATCACAGCGATCAATTTGTCCTTCTGGTCGATGAGGTTCAGTTTCTTATCATGGTAATCCGAGTTTTAATCGATGATCTGATCCCTCTCATTCATCAGGGAGTTATTCAACTCTGTGAGGGCCTTCACTGTACTCTCGTTTGACGCGACAAGCTTGCGGCTAAGCATGTCCACGTCATGTAGCTGCTGCTGGACCGATGCTGGAGATGGGTTTCATACATACGCCTGGCAAGTCCAATATTTGAAATCATATGCATGTGTTTGCAATGCTCATGGATGTTTTTGTAATCTTACCTTGTTGATACTCGTTTCTCCTTTGTGAACTTCGTCATAGGTTGTGAAATTGCCCGAGGATTGATAGTGGTCATTTCAGCTACTCATGGCTGCAACTTCAAAATAATAACAAGTCTAAGAGTAAGGATACCTAACATCAACCAATATAAGAGTAAGGATACCTAACAGCACCAAAATTAGGATGGAAGCAACCCCCTTACACTACTAGGAAAACGCTTATAGATAGAAGTTTACCAGTAGCGTTTGTTTATGACCCCACGCTACTAGCAGTTAGTAGTAGTGCCGCCTAGAAAGAGCGCTACTGGTAACTGTTAGCAGCAGCGCCTGTTATCTAGCCCCACGCTACTGCTAAGTGTAAAACAACATACCCCCTGATCAATAAATGTTAGTAGCGCTTTTTGCCCCACCAGCGCTACATCTAGTGGGCTTAGCAGTAGCACTGGCCCATTGCCCGC
>NC_041386.1:698135697-698143000 GCF_002162155.2 Triticum dicoccoides | reverse complement strand
TTGCCGTCCCCCGCGCCGGCACTCCTCCCTGCGTCGGCCGCCGTCGCCGGCCCTCCTCCCCGTCGGCCGCCCAGCTCCCCGCGTCGGCCTCCTCCTCCGCCCGCCGCCCCGGCCCCTGCGCCGGCCCTCCTCCACCGATAGGTACTCCTCCCTCCTTCCTCCTTCCTCCTCCTCCCTCCCTCCCTATATATAGTTATTAGAGTAGTTATTTTGAATCCTATGTAGTTGAAAAAATGTAGGTTATTAGAGTAATGTAGGTTATGATCGAACCCTTGCTAGGACAGATTAGGTATGAACCCTAGTTAATTCGTATGAACCCTAGGTTTTTAAATTTAGCTAGGTTTTAAAGTTAGGACAAAAATTTAGCTAGGTTTTTAATTAGGTGTAGTTAATAGAATTTAGGTGGTTTAAGTGTATTTAAAAGAGTTTTAGGTGTTTTAGTTGTTTTAGGTGTAGTTAACAGAATTTTAGGTGTTTTAGTTGTTTTAGGTGTAGTTAACAGAATTCTAGGTATTTTTTTAGTCAAAGCAATTGTTGTTATTTTTTTAGTTAAAGCAATTTTTCCTGTTATATGCAAATTTGTAGTGGACATGTCATGTTTTGAACATGTCACATTTTGGACATGTCATATTTTTCCGAGTGGCCTATGTTTTGCCAGAAATGTCGATTCGTTTATGTTCTGGCAAATTTCAGGCGCTCTATTGGTCCTGTTTTTGCAAAGGTCATGTCAAATTTTGCTAAGTGTTTATTAATTTTTTTTCATAATTAAGCATTTTGTTCTCGACGTTGACGATGCCTATCCCGCATCCTCGTCGTCGACTCGGTGGAGGACTCCTGCTTGAGCCGAGGGGCCATGTCCGGGACTGGGCTCCGCCGGGCTGGTACTGGGTTGTGCTACCTTCTGGTGAGCGCAGCTTAGTGAGGAGCCAGCCCGTCGTCGACCCGAAGCTTCTTTGGTGGCGGTCACGTGGGCCTGCATCGGTGGAGAGGCTTCAGTCCCCCGCGCAGGTGGTTCAACACCGCGTCACGGAGGAGAACGCGCACGTCCAGCGCTACTTGGTTGCGATGGAGAACGGCCAGTTCTCCAATACCTGGCAGATTATTTGGGGATCTCACCGGAGCTATGATCCGGTTATGGTTCCTTCTCTTTGGGTGTCCACCGCAGCCCACTGAACCTAGAGGAGCTATTATTCGAGATGTATTAGTCTTATTATATGATGATCTTTGCTACAAACTACTATATATGTATTCGATGATGGATTATTAATTACCTATTAGTTATTTGCTTATTGAATGCAAAAGATGAGCGCGGTTTGTGCTACAAACTACTACATATGTATTCATGATGGATTATTAATTACCTATTAGGAAATGTCTGACGACGAAAGGGAATTCGCTATGTGCGATTACTGCGAAGATAAGCGCGGTATGTGCGACATGCCTCACCTGGTAGAAGGTCGGCGCTTCAGCATCAAGCTCCAAGAGACCTTCGATGTTGATACGATACGCAACGATGACAACTTTTTTATGTTATTTTGGCACGACTTCTCTGCTTCTTCAAGGTGTAATTTCCATCATTTACAATTCGACTAGCTTATCCCATGCCATGCAAGATGCTATGTCTTGGAGAAGATGGGTTTTGAAGATCATGAAAGCACAGAGACAAAGATAATTCAATTAAGGACCCATCATGGTTATGATTTTGCTGTAAAACTATACAATTCTGTGAACTCATCCAATTTTGGTTGCTCGAATTGGGAAGCCCTTTCCAAGGCATATGATTTTCATGAGGGTATGCTTCTCACCATCGATCTTGGTGATCCTGACATCGACAAAAATGATATGACCATTTGGGTCCTTGTTGACACGCTTCCAGTTCTACCGCTGTGTGAGTTTCTTAAACATATTTACTAAGTAATTTATATTGTTAATTTCAAAATATTTGACAGCTTATTTCCATTCAAAGCTTATGTTCATTCTTCAAAAAATGTATGGAAGATGGTAGACAGAACCTACTACTACAATGATGAAGCACAATTAACTTATAAGGAGAAAGATGGTCTTATCACTTTTTTACTGATCTTGAGAATTACAATAGCTATTATCGAATTCCTCAAAATTATGGTACATATGTGCCACTAGTGCACGCGGTGTGCTAGATAACATCAATGGAGATATCATGGTAAGATTTTCTACTATTACGACATCCGTGCATCTTTGAACATTGCTAACTACATTGCTAACTATAAAGTTATTACTATGTTTTTGAACAGAAAATCCCGATGGATTGTGTGCCTCATCTGGTGTTGCCAAGAGGTCGCGTCGAAGTTATGAGCTTACGGCCACCACGGCCAGGTCAGCCACAGTATCCACATCACTCATGTCCATACCGAATTTCTAAAAGCGAGGAAGCCATGACAATAAATGATTGGAAAAAATATTTCAACCATCGTAGAGAGCTACTTGGAAGCAACATTGTGCGTAGGCCAAGACTTGGAGACAGGATGATCTCCGTTCTTCATTGTGGAGAGTTTAGTTTCCTTAATGAAGAGTCAATGCCTATCTTTTTTTATGATATTTTACCTAAGAGAGGGTAGAGTAGGTCCTATGAGAGGAGTAGGTCCTAGGTAGAATGTGTTATTATGTGCTATAATGTGTTAGAGTTGATGAGGAGGATGAGGAGTTGTGATTATGACTAGTGACTAACTTGTTATATATATGATGTCTGATTGACGAAAATTGTTTGGTGGTGATGACTACTGGTAATGAATATGCTATTTAAACAGACTAGTTCATGATGAGTTATTATTGTATAAAAGATATATCTGTTTAAACATGTACAACACCAAAATATTAAAAAGAAAACATAAATGTTAGCAGTAGTGCTGGCCTAAAAACACGCTACTAGTAGTTGAACTTACCAGTAGCACTGGTCTATAAACACGCTACTGCTAAAAAATAGTTGTAGCGTCGTAGCAGTAGTGCTGGTACCCGCGCTACTAATAGCCAAAAAACGAGCGCTACTGGTAAGGGTTTTCCTAGTAGTGTCAGTACACTAATTGGACGGCCAATCTGAAGAACCCATAGATCATACACAAAATATGTGGAAAAGCTTTATGTTTGCATTCAAGCTCAACAATAATAGTGGACAATTATAGTACACTACAATCTACATTCATGATTAGATTCTTTCTTCCTAGAATGTAATCAGATTTGTCTTTCTGATAATTGTAACTATGTTCATCATATGTTCATTCATGTTACCATACAACTAAAAGGCCACTTTATTTTCATTATGTTGTAGAGACCTACCAAAGTGATAAACATGCAAAGAAATTGTATATAGTACAAATATTGGCGGTGATATAACTAGCAAGTACTTGTAGCATTAGCAATACTACATTTGAGTTTGTTTTATGCTCTTCCTTTACCGAAGACCAAACGGTAAAAATGCAACGAACTATTTGAAATTAATGTCAAACTTCAAGTAAGATCACTGAGATTGTTATTCTTTAAAAAGTAGGTTGTACCATATGTGTGTAAACGACTCACAAATTTGTATATGAAAAGTATTTGTGTAATGCCATTGAATATTTCTCCGGCACACAAATTTCATGGTATTAAGATTGTCCCCAAGAACATGTTTTTATTTGCTTTGCCTTTGCATTATAATTCTATACAGTGCCAAAGTAGTTAATCCCTCAAGTTCTAATATAACAATTTAATATGAATATTAGACACACACTAGCCATGATGAACCCTACCGATGAACCCTAGCGATGAAAAAAGTGGAGGGGATGAACTCATAGAGGGACAAAGATGGAGGCGATGAACCCTAGTATTCCGTCGTGTCCATCGCCGCCGTGGCTTCCGCCGCTACCGTCGAAGAAAACCTGTCTCGAAACGAAATGAACTCCAATCAAATTGGAGGGCAACGAGCGAGGAGAGAGGGAGAGAGAGAGAGAGAGAGAGAGAGAGAGAGAGAGTAAGATTAACTAACCACCGGAACCAGCCGTAATCGCAGCGGCGAAAATGAGTGGGGAGAGAGGGAGAGGAGGGGGAACAAGAGAGAGGGAGTGGGGCGAGGGTGTCGTTGTCCCCTTGGTTTTGATCCCCACGGCCTCCTAATACTTGGGCTTAGCACAATACTAAATTTGAATTAATATTAATTTAAAAAGTTTAGTATTTCCATTTAATTGTGGGTCATCATCGTTTTCATTGATCCGATATGGTTGGCATTATTTTCTCCTTTGTTTCATTTGGGCGTGCTTGTGCTGAGACCACAACAATTGTATCGGGTGGTTGATATATTAATATATAGCGGGGTGAAAGCCTATTCTGAGGATTCAGTTAGTTCCATGAGCTTGGAGCTTAGATTACGCAGTCCGGGTGAGTGTACAAAGATTAGATATATACCTGTTCGGTTTCTATTTGATTTGATTTCTTGGATTTCTTCTTTGACTTGCTTGGAGCTTAGATTAATTACGTAGTCCAACTATGAAGTCTCATCTTTGTCGAAAAAATGAACTAGTCTCATCTCATATAGTTAAGACCGACTGTTTGGTTGCTTGTTTGAGGTTTTCCTTAATGTTACCATGCTCAATTCTGTAACATGATGTCCGTTGCCAATTACTGCTTGCTTGGTCTATATTTGGTTCATAACCTAAGTATATATACCAAAACTAATCAAACAATTTGCCCAGCTTGCTGCAATTGTGATAAACTGATAACTGATCCTACTGTCCTGCATCCAGGTACAGGGGATGATATAACGTAAGCACCAACAACAAATCAGGGATGGTTCAGCCGGTGAAAGGAACATATAGCCTTCTGCTATAATCTTATCTATAATCAGTGTACGTGCTTTAACACAATGACAACTAGTACAAGTTATTAATCTGGGATACGTACGGTCAACGTTTCAAGATTCTTAGTAGCGATCCTAAAAAAAAGATTCTTAGTAGCTATAAATATTACAATTAAATTATATATATTATGACGAATTCGGCTGACCTATGGGTTAAATGAGGGCACGCATGACACGTCAGCATGAGCCATCTATGAAGGTCCAGCTGATGCATAAAGTAAAAAAAACGTAAGTCCACGTAGTCGAGTCGTGACGGTCCCTGTCTGTCCTTCATAACTGCATCATTATTGTGAGCCTCATTCTCATCTTATTGATTAGTGACGATTTATGTGACAAACCAGCAAAAACCGTCATCGATTGTGACAGTTTCTAATAACGTCACCAGAATTCTGTCATGGATTAACATGTTTCTTGTAGTGGTGGCTGGGAGACTATTGAGAATAAGAAGAAGAAATCGAGGCAAACATCTGGGAGGGGACATAGGGAACCATGGACTTCATCCTCGAATGCTCCGGACAATATAGCATGCCAAGCTTGAATGGCAATGGACCTTCGCGTCCTTCAGGAAATAATACGGCTCCTCAACTTGAATGGCAATTTTTATCTTTGGGAACACGTAACATGTCAGATTTTTGCATTTTTAGGCAATATCTGCTCCTCAACTCCTTGTAGATGTGATACTTGATTTCCATCTTTTTTGGGATGTGCCTATTTGGAAAGAAAGAAAAACATCACACATGAAGTATCGTTATGATTCAACACAGGAAAGGGACCGATATTTCATATGTAATAGGAAATGTTACCTAGTTTTAGAAAAATGTTCCCAACATTTTAAAAATTGTATACACGTTTCAAGTATATGTTTGTGACACTTTAGTAACTGTTCGTACAATCTAAAATAAAGTAGTTCTCATAATTTCAATAAAAAATGATTCATCTCATTCAAAAAAATGTTTGTGACATTTAAATGAAATATTTACACATTAAAAATATGTTCACAAAATTTTGTAAATTGCTTTATAAAAATTAAAAAAATTGTATAATTTAAGAAAAAGTTCTGTACCATTAACAAATTCATTCATTCATATGTGTGTGTCTTAGTTTCTGTGTGTGCGCGCGGGCGTGAAAGTTGGCTCTCTAGCACGTTGTACTAGCTTTGTGCTGATTAAGATGGGACTCGCTGTCGGAGCTGTGGCCGAACCTGGCCATGACAGAGTGGGCAAAAGAGATTGGAGAGAAAGGAGAGGGGACGGGAGGGGGCCGGAGAGGGCGAGAGGACTAAGGTTTTGACTAGAGTTTGTTAGATACAGGTGGAGTTTTTTAGGGTGAGTGGTGGGTAGTGTGGGCCATGGCAGGCCGATACGACATGGCGGCAGTGTCCAAGCTTCGCCATACCCGCCCCACATATGTCTAGATATGGGGTTGCCGGACAGCCCAAACGAATGGGCTGGTTGCGGGGTAGCTTTGAGGGCTCTAGTTGTAAATGCTCTTACTCCTTTTTTAGGGGTAAATACTCTTACTCCTTATCTCTAACTTAACGAGTTGGGGTCCGTCTAAGAAACATTAAAACATATTATCACGTGGTTTGAAAAATCAATAGGAAAGAACATGTATATACAAAATATTGAAGCCGTAATAATAATATTATGTATTGATCTGACTCGTATTTATAGAATAAAGTGGGGGAGAAAGATTTGGAGTAGAGGTCAAGTGGTAAAGAGTTTTAAACCTATTATACATTTATACTCTTATAATTCTTACTATCTGTAAATTAAGGGAAACCAATAAATTTGTGAAAAAAACGAAACAAATAAATTTCCTTCTTTCTAATTGTATAGTCTACAAAGTAGGGACATGAGCTGAAAATAAATGGGATGTCTGCTTTGGTCGCCAGGGTTTAAAGTGTTTTCCGCCAAGCTCAAAAGGAAAGGAAAGTGTCAGCTCCACTCGACACTAGAAGCAAGAGCAGAGTGAATCCTCGCGATGTCTGGCACTAGACGAAGCGGTGGGCCTCCCGACAACGGCGACAACCCCGGTGAGAACCCCCGTCAGCCCCCTCCTTGCCACGGTTCGGAGTTGTCTATGCTGCTTTGGGGATCCGCGAGGTGTGGCTGGGGCAGGGGGCGAATCAATTGTTGCATCTGGTGATTTGCTTTTGCTCGATCCATCCATCGGAGTAAGGACTGATGAGGAGTGATTTGTGAATTAGGCATGATTATTTCATTATTATTATTGTTATTAGGTTTTGGTTTGTTTGTTTTTAAGGATATCCAGTTAGTTGAAAATTTACAAATCTGGCCGGGTTTTCGGATCTCCCTCCCGCCGCATCGTCTAACCGAGCGAGGCGACTAGGGGCTCCTCTCCCTCCTTCTAGCACCCCCTCAACCCATGTGGTACCGGTAGCAAAGGCCCCAACTCCCACCCCTCCCCCCCCCC
>NC_041386.1:698122630-698135058 GCF_002162155.2 Triticum dicoccoides | reverse complement strand
ACGGATCCGACAGAGGTGTGTTGTCTCGGGTGGCGCAGTGCCGGGTGGTGAGGTGGCGGTGGCGCGGAAGCTTGGCTGCGGGGCAGCGAGGCGGTGCCCTCCGGACCCGATCTAGGCCCTTTTGGGCCCCAGCTAGATCTGTGTAGGCGATGTCGGGCTTGCATGCATCATCTCCGGTGGAAGGAGGTGCGGCTCGTACTGGTGATGATAGAGACGGCGACACGCTAACTACAGCGGGGCGACTTGAGATTTACGACCCCGGTTTGGGATGGGCCGGGCCTAGGTTGCCTGGTTTGCTTCTGATGATCCATCTAGTCAGTTACCGCCTAGGGTGGGGGAGATTGTCCCTCCTGCGTGGCTGTTGACTTTGCCCCTCCTCGTAGATGAAGTGCGACGGATCGTCCGCGGTCATGGTTGGTTGGCACTCGGGAGAAATCTTTGTCGGCTTGTCGACACCGATGAGGTGACGCACGTGTGCACCGTCGTACCTTCCCTAAGGGCGTCAGGTATACCCCTTACCCGACGCACCTACGTGTACTGGTGGAAACCCTGGGACAAGTCTAGCAGCGTCATCCTCGTCGTGTTCCATCTTGAAGGTGATGCTTGGTATGCTGCGTTCCAGAGTGCTAGGAGCATGGTGAGAATTTTCCGGTTGGCGCAACAGTTGCGGGTCATCATCGTTTTCATGGATCCGGCGTGGTTGGCATTATTTTTTCTTTTGTTTCGTTTGGGCGTGCATGTGCTGAGATCCCAACAATTGTATCGTGTGGTTGATATATTAATATATAGCGGGGTGAAAGCCTATTTTGAGGATTTAGTTAGTTTCATGAGCTTGGAGCTTAGATTACACAGTCTATGTGAATGTACAAAGATTAGATATATACCCGTTGGGTTTCTATTTGATTTGATTTCTTGGATTTCTTCTTTCACTTGCTTGGAGCTCGATTAATTAAATAGTCCAACTATGAACGAGTCTCACCTTTGTCGAAATGAATGAACTACTCTGATATCATATAGTTAAGACCGATGATATATTCATGCTGCCAGCTGTTTGGTTGCTTATCTCGGGTTTTCCATAACGTTACCATGCTCAATTCTGTAACATGCTGTCCATTGCCAATTACTGCTCGCTTGGTATATATCTGGTTCATAACCTATGTATATATACCCAAACTGATCAAACAATTTGCCCAACTTGGTGCAATTGTGATGAACTGATAACTGGTCCTTTTGTCATGCATCCAGGTCCAGGGGGTTGTTGGGAGACTATTGAGAATAAGAAGAAGAAATGAGGGCAAACATCTGGGACGGGACATAGGGCACCACAGACTTCATCCTCGAATGCTCCACCCAATACAGCATGACAAGATTGAATGGCAATGGATCTTCTTGTCCTCGACTTGAATGGCAATGTTCATCTTTGGGAAGACGTAACACTTCAGATTTTGCATTTTGAGGCGATATCTGCTCCTCAACTCCTTGTAGATGTGATACTTGATTTCCATCTTTTTTGGGATGTATATCTGGAAAGAAAGAAAAACTTCACACAAGAAGGACGGTTATGATTCAACATGGAGAGGGGCCGATATTTTATATGTAATAGGAAATGTTTCATAGTACTAAAAAAATGTTCCCAACATTTTCAAAAAATGTATACATGCTTCAAGTATATGTTTGTGACACTTTAATAACGGTTCGTACAATCTAAAATAAAGTTGTTCTTATAATTTCACTAAAAAATCTTTCATCTCATTAAAGAAATTTGTGACATGCAAATGAAATATTTACACATTAAAAAATATGTTCATGATTTTTTTAAAATTGCATTATAAAAATGAAAAACTATATAATTTAAGAAAATGTTCCGTACCATTAAAAAATTCATTCATGCATATGTGTGTGTCTTAGTTTGTGTGTGTGCGCACACGCGTGAAAGTTGGCTCTCTAGCACATTGTACTAGCTTTGTGCAGATTAAGATGGGGCTCGCTGTCGGAGCTGTGGCCGGATCTGGCCATGATGGAGTCGGCTGAAGAGAATGGAGAGGAAGGAGAGGGGACGAGAGGGGACTGGAGAGGGTGAGCGGACTAAGGTTTTGACTAGGGTTTGTTAGATGAGGGTGGAGTTTTTTAGGGGGAGTGGTGGATGGCGTGGGCTATACCCTACTAGGGAAAAGCCTATACACAGAATCTTACCAGCAGCGCGCTTTAAAATCAGGCGCTGCTGCTACTTAGCAGTAGCGCTCGCTTTCAAAACTCGCTGCTGGTACAAGTTTATCAGTAGCGCGCACACCCTAGGACGCGCTACTGCTAAAATTCCCACGACGCCGCCGCGTGGCCAATTATAGCAGCAGCGCGTTAATTCAAAGGGCGCTACTGCTACGGATCGTAGCAGCAGCGCATTTACGCAATAATCACTACTACTAAGGTTACTACAAAAATTTAGTCCCACCTCGCTCCGTGAAAAGAGTTTGTACCACCTTAAATATGTTACTTCTACAACTTTCACAAGCACTTGGTCTTCATTGAACTCTATGTGTAGGATCTGTGACCGTAATAGGAATCCTCGCCTGTTCCTAAACCAACCGTCGAGGATTTCTATTGACAAATCAGATTGTACACAAAAAGACAATTGATGATCAATGTATTTTTTATGTCTATGTCTAACATAGCAGTAGCGCGTTCTCGACCAAAGGCGCTACTGATAGGTCATTTAGCAGTAGCGCATTTTGCTATAGCGCGCTATTGCTAAGCCATTCCATCTCCCCCCTCCTCACCTATCCGATCCAGATCACACTCACACACACACTCGATCTCCCTCATCGCCCCTCCTCCGATCTGCGCCGTCGTCACCTCATCCTCCTTGCTGGACTCGGTACCGGCCTCCTCCTCCGTCCTTCCTCCACTCGCCGCTGGCCGACCCCTCCTCGCTCCGCCTTCCTCCTCCATTCTCCCTCCACTCGCGCCGGCAGCCCTTCCTCGCTCCGCCTTCCTCCTCCATTCTCCCTCCACTCGCCGCCGGCCAGCCCCTCCTCGCTCCGCCTTCCTCCTCCGTCCTACTCTATTCTCCCTCCTCGAGTCGCCCCTCCTTCTCCCTCCTCCCTGCTACATTTTGATTTAGTAGGCTAGTTCATATGCAACATTCAGATTTAGTTGATATGATTCAGTTGATTTACTAAGCTAGTTGATTTAGTTGATTTAGAACATTTTGATTTAGTTGATTTAGTAGGCTGGTTGATTTAGTTGATTTAGTAGGCTAGTTGATTTAGTTGATTTAGTAGGCTAGTTTATTTAGTTGATTAGTAGGCTAGTTGATTTAGTTGATTTAGTAGGCTAGTTGATTTAGTTGATTTAGAACATTTTGATTTAGTTGATTTAGTATGCTACTGGATTTAGTATGCTAGTTGATTTAGTTGATTTAGGATGCTTTGCTCATATTCCTTTAGGAAAATATCACATGCTCCTGTGAAGTGAATCATTAATCCTTTGCTCATATTGCTTTAGGAAAATGGCGCCACCACCACCACCACTATGTCGACTGTGCAAGTCAAGGTGCGCCAGCAGCCTTGCAACTGGCAAGCTGTTTGGCATCTACTTCCAGCAAAGTTTTCGTCATGCGGCGGTAAGAAATTAGATGAAATGTAACAACTATTTTATTTTTAGTGTTGGCATTACTGCATTGTGTCATTTTTCTTTTCTTACACAGACTGTCCCATGCAATGTGAGGTTGAAATTCAACAAGCTGACAGAAGAAACTGTGACATTTGAGGCTCCTGGGGGTCCGTACACTATCAAGGTCGAGAAAGGACGCAATATGTCGCAGATTGGAGGAGATGGATGGGCTCGTTTCCTCGCCCGCATGTGTCTTACTGGTGGTGAGTTGATCAGCTTATCCTTTAGAGCAGAAAGACCCAAGCTGGCTGTCATTTATCTCAACCTGGTGGAAGATGATGAAGATGACGAAGATGATGAAGATGACGAAGATGATGCAGATGAAGAAGAAGATGAAGATAATGAGAACCCACTCGATGAAGATGATGAGAACCCACTTCATGAAGCCATCGTAGCTCAAAGAATGAGGCTGAGCGAGGAGGAGGTGTGCAACCTATGGGACATAATTCCACCACGTGCTGACTTTGTGGGGATGCCATTCGTGACCCGCCTAACAAGTACCATGGTCGATCGACATGATATGGTATGTTATACTTACAAATGCAAATTATCCGATGATATGCTTAGTGTAGAGTCCAATGATATGTTGTGTGGAATCTAGTCGTTGATATGCTTTAGTGTAGAGTCTGATCACATGCTTATTAGTGTAGAATCCAAGGAACTATTAATAGTGTAGATAATCCATATATACTTATTAGTAGAATTCATGATTAATTAGTACAAATGCATAGTACTGTGTCTTTTGATAGTGTAGAAATCTATACTTAATAGAAATATATTTGCAAGAGTATGTGTGAGGCTATTTATTAATTGATATGTTTTTTCTTATTCAGAAATTGCCAAAGAACCTATCTGTGAGTTGTGGTATCGAGCCTGATGAAGAAGGCTCAGCTGGACTACGCCTTACCGCAAGGGGCTCCGTCACCACCTGTACTTACCGCATGGACACAGACGGTCGCACACACTTAAACTCGGTTGGGTGGAAGAGATTCCTCGTTGGCAAGAATCTTCGTGTTGGACAGGCCATCCTAATTACTATTAGGAACACCCACAGTCCAGGCTTGAGGATGATGGTCGTCGTCGATATCATCTAGAACTACATATGTGTGTGTGTGGCTATATCATCTAGAACTACATATGATGATCGTCGTCAATATCATGTAGAACTACATATGATGATCGTCGTCGATATCATCTAGAACTAAATATGATGATCGTCGTTGATGTCACCTTGTACTGCTTGAGGATGCATGTTGAGTATATATGAAATTGTTATCTAGTACTCCCTCGGTTCCAAATTACTCGTCGTGGTTTTAGTTTTAATTTGAACTAAAACCACGACGAGTAATTTGGAATCGAGGGAGTACTACCTAGTACCTATAATGCTTTATGAAATTGATATCCAGTAGTACCTAGTATCTGGAAATTGCAGTTTATTGAAGCTGGAGTGGGGAAATGGTGAAAGATATAACAGTAGCGCGGGCTCAGGAAATCGCTACAGCTAACTAATAGCAGCGCGTTCGGAAAACGCGTTGCCGATATAGTCAATAGTAGTAGCGCGGGCGCAGACAGCACTACTACTATCAGTTAGTTGTAGCGCCTTATTGGTAGCGCGGGTGCCCGCGCTGCTGATAGCCTCAAAACCCACGCTACTACTAGGGTTTTCCCTAGTAGTGATAGCAGGCCGATACGACCTGGCCGCAGTGTCCAAGCATCGCCATACCCGCCCCACATACGTCTAGATATGGGGTTGCCGAACAGCCCAGACGGGCTGGCTGGTTGTGGGGCGGCTTTGAGGGCTCTAGTTGTAAATGCTCGTATTCCTTGTTTTACGGGTAAAATGCTCTTACTCCTTATCTCTTACTTCAAGTTCGGGGTCTACACTAAGCACTGAGTAGCGGTCTAGGGTAGCACGCATGTATGCTTACATCTCGTACAGGCCCTATGTGTATTAGTTTCCACGAGTCGAATAAAAGTTGTCTCTTTGAGTGTGTCCGTAGTGTGAGTCATACTTGGAGGTCTAGGTGTGACAATGCCCTTATTAAGATATGAAATATTTGTTGTAATGTGAGATACAACAGTCCGATTTGGCCAGTGTTAAACCGTTATCTTAGGAAACCATTACACAACCGCAAGTTACTATGTACTGGTATATAAACATGACACAACAATTCGATAACTTTCAGAAGCAACAGCGACAAGTGGGGGCGGCAGCACTGGAGGATTTCATTTTGGGTGGTGCTCCTCGGGTGCCGAGTCTTGAATTTTATGGTGAAAAATTAAGGTCTGGATTTCATTGATCGTGCTTGGAAATCGCCTTGCTGAAGGATTTGTTTTGAGAGCTCGGATTTTCTACAGGGTGAAAACCTAAGATTTTGGATTGGGCGACGACGACACTTGTGCGCTGTTTCCTTCTTGAATGCATCTCTTTTGGAGACCTTTTATGTTTTTCTGGTGTTGTCTTTGGTTGTGGTTTGTGTGCTACTGCTGAGAGGAGTTGATCACTATGGCAAGGCCTTTGTTTTTTTTCTCTCTTTTCTGATTTCTTTTCGGGTTGTGTGCATCCTGGATGTCTTTGAGACGTCTTGTTGGTTTAGAGGTTTGGTGTAATTGGTATCTTCGCAATATTAATATATTCCATTTTAGAAAAGAGGACACAACTGTACTATAATCCCGAGCTTACATGAGCTCGGTTGAATGGTAAAAATAAAAAACAATTGAAAACTAATTCAAAAAATTCCTTTCTGATGTGTGAAACTTTGGCAAATGGTTTCATAGGTTCCTAAATTTCATCATCATATGACATTCGTGGAAAATGGCGAAAAAATGATACTCCAAAACATTAATTTCACACACATTTTAGAGCATTGATTTTGTTTTTTCCACATGTTACACGAATGTCATCTGATGATGAAATTTTACTAGATATGAAAACATTTTTCAAACTTCCACCCCAAACAAATTTGGTTTGATTTTTTTATGATTTGTTATGATTATATTGTTCACTCGAGCTCATGTGATCCAGGGACTAGAACATCAATTTCGTTTATAACCATCTCTACTTTAGCCCGAGTTTGTTGTGGGCTTTGTCCATACCATGGATCAAAAATTGGTAGTTGATATGGTGCCTGGCCCACAGAGATGCGAATTTAAGGTAAGATTTGATAGGTGAAAATATGAAAATACATTCGCTCTATTACATCAAGATCTCACTACTGATCTTTGATATATTTTTGTGTCGTATTATAAGACACGACATCCATATCTATCTATTTTTTTTGTTAGATCTCTACCGAGGGCCATGATTTTCCGGTTGCTATGCTGCACTAGCCACAAAGAGTGGAATTATGCAGTCACATTTAATAGGTGCCAATATGGAAGATATATTCGCTTCTCACATGCAAGATATTTTCGCTCGTCGCATGCAAGAAGTGACATGAAGATCTGGCTACTGTTCATTGATATATTTTATTGTTGACATGTAAGATATGATAACAGCCATATCCAACTATTGTTTCCTGGCTCTCCATCTTATAGATATTCCCAGCTCTCTATCTTAGGGATGTGGTTAGCTAGACGCAAATTTCTATATAAACAAGACAATTAAGTAGCTTTCACTCATCCAATACATTGTCATACTAACCACCCGATATCGAAGTTTAGTAACATATATAGCTTTTGTCGTTAGAATCATGGGCACTGAAAGTCCCCATGTTCTCGTCGTGGATGATTCCCATGTTGATGGCCTTGTTGCAACGAAAATCCTAAGCTACTTCAACATTTGAGGTATTGTGGTTATTATGAATTCCGAGAAACATTGTGCAATTTCCTATGACTCATTTTTCCTAGAGTTTGGTATACACAACTTTCTTGCCAATGGAGAATGTTGATACAACTGTCTTGATATAGTTGTACCTTGGATATGATAGAAAAACTTATAATATTATATTCATCAGGAGCACCTTGAACTATACAACAGAAGGAACATGTTATTAATTAGTTATATACTAGAATACAAAATATCATATGAAGTTATAAAGTTCAATGCATGGTTGAAAAGTTTGATGCATGTCGTTCGATACGATCTTCGTGGTATTCAAATCCAAATATTAAACTCTAGTGAATTTGATAAAATGTTCAACATGAATAAATTGCTTATTTTCAATAGCTTTCCAATGGTATTTCATCTTAATTTCGCTTAACTGTTGCTGAGTTATGAGAAAAAATTCACATTAAAATATAGAGTGATGTTCAAACCATGAAACGCCCCCAGTACGAATGCACATATATTGCAGTTCGAGTACCCCTTTACGGGATGGAAAAACAACTGGACCGATCTTGCTGCATTCAAAATTCCTCTTAGACGGTTGCAAATTTGTGAAAATGTCCAACATGAATAGTTCTGAAATTTCTGTAGTTTTCCAACGTTCTTTCATTTGCCCCATCCCGAGAAACTTTGAATTTCATGTTCAAAAAAATCATCATATTCGAATTTGAATTTAAATCACAAGGAATTTTGGAAAGGTTGTGTTTCAAAAGTTATGTATTTTCCATATCTTCTCAATGGTATATCATTTGTTGCATTCCAACAAACGGTTTATGAATTAGAGAAAAATATATTTCGAATTTGGCAAAAAATTGATCATTTTTCAATTACGCTTAAACATACTAGTCATCAACCCGTGCACCAGCACGTGCTAGCTTTTCTACGGCACTAAAATATTAAAATTTATAGATGTATAAGTTTCTGGAAACAATTCTGGAAACCTTCTATTTATAACATATACTATTTGCTAAGACCTATTTGAACAATCCAAGTTTGTGCTTTGGCTGTAAATTTCTTCCGCGATTTTAAAATTTGTTATACATGGGGAAATTTAACTATTTGGTCATATCTAAATGATTGTTGTCTGCCTTTCCAAATCATATTACAGTTACTTGAGTAATTTTTGTAACCTGGCCGTAAGTTGGTTATATACGTACAGTAAGGATTATTTTCCAATTGTATTACCTCCTATTGCAGAACTATTGCTACATAAAGTAGTTCAATGGTTGCAGCTTAAAGTCGCATATTAAATTTATTTTTGCAGTTCTTATGGAGCCCTTTTATTCAAAGCATGTGTAGTTCCCATGTGAAGTTGTGATTTAAAGCGCTTATGGAGAAATTATTGTCAGCAAAAAAATCTCTAGCTAGGTCTATCTATCGCGATCATAGTGAACAATTTTGGTATAAGTAGAAATCCCTACAATGTGGTTATCTAGTTAGATGACGATGTCATACAAATTAAGTGATGTTGATAATAAGTTAGTCTAATTCTTTTTTTTATATCACCATGGGGCAAAACGCCACAAATCATAATATGATGGAGAACTTCCTTGGTTGTAGGGTACCAAGCACTACATGGCATGCCAAATATAGTTGGAATAACAAAACCATTATATAGAATGGAAAGTAAATGCTAAGATACGTTGACTCAAAACAATGTATAGAAGAAGCTGGAATTGATAATAACCATGGATCATCAAGTTAACTCTATTATTTCCCCCTTCTCAAAATACATGTAAATTAGAAACCCTAGAATTAGTTACGTTTGAACTACCTAATAGGTACAACATATGGCCAACTTTCGTTGGTCAATATCGTTATTGTGCCTAAGATATCCAAATGTTAATTAAGGCTATTTATGACCTAAATAAATAGCTAGTTAATCCTTTCGAGAAAACAACTCGTAACATCCATGCATGAATGCATGTCCCCTTATTTAATGAAAAATAAAATAACCTGCAACATTCATGCATGCCCCCTTTTTTAAGGAAAACATGCCAGGGAAATTTTTCTTAATAAAGAAATCTGCAACCCCCCATCTCATAGCTTTTCTCATCAGCAAATTTTGCCATCAGGACTAAAAAGCTCATTCTGGTTTTTTTCTCAAATTAAGACGATGTTGCAAGAAGAGCTTGGGAGTCGCCGTGTAGGGTACACAACCAATAGGGAAGTGGGGACTATGCACTCTTTCACCCGAGGAGGCACCTGGTGCTGCGGCAACTCACACCTGCATACCATGAACCAACCGGTTGGACAGAGGGGAGCACTATCTTCCCCGTCAGATCAAGGAGGAAGTGAAGATGGTATGGGAGGAGGTAGTGGCGTCCGAGTACTGAGCCCCATATAGTTGTGCTAAATCGTTTTTGCTTGCTGCCTCGCTTCGACGACAGGCATTTACAGCAGGGCAAAATTCGTACCTGTCAAAAGGCATACTTTATACAGAGGGAAAACAAAAAAAATCTATTGTCTGGGGAAAAGTTCAAACACGATATATAGGAAAACCAACATGGTTTCTACATGGCAGCAAACCAATGCAATACTCGAGTTAAACCTATCAATTTTATCAAACAATTTTTATTTGCTGCAACCGAATCATTTGTCGGTGCACAATGTGTCATATAAGCAACCAAATTATGTTGCACTAACTGTAGAGAAATAACCATATTAATAGACATGAGGTTCTAATAGATAAATACTACACCGTTGTTATACAAAATTCATTAGTAAATCTATTCACATGCCAATAGGAAGCAACTTTAGAGGGCAGAGAATCGGTTTGTCAAATACCTGGCCTGGGGTAACCAACAAAGATCCATCAAACGGGGTATTATTTCCGAACATCACATCTATGGCCTCAGTAAGCAGTGAATCTTGCTTGGAGATTACTGTACTGGTGCTGGCTGAGTTTTTCACTTGGTAGCATCACGGCCCACCAATAGTGGCATTGACCTGACCGACTTCAAATAACTGTTGCTGCAACTCGTCCACATCATCAATCATCCTGGAATAAATTCATGAACTGAAGACGTTGGACTGATGCGTCTTCAGAATTGGGAAGGCAGGGAGATTCAAAGTTTGAAAAGCTACTGCAAAGATTAAGTACTTCCACTGGGGAAGATGCAAACCGCCGCTGCTGGTGCCCCTCGTTCCCTAGAGCGCATGATCTAGTCACGAATTGTGTTGCTGATTGAACGGGTTATAGAACAACAGATCACAAATTCATGGATAATGGATTTCTTCCCTGCTTTGTGAGGAAAGAAGGAGGAACGGATGAGGAGGAGCAGTGCAAGGGTTTGTGCAATGGTGGGGTTTTTAGGTGGTGCATGGGAGGGGCTAGATTAGGGAGGAAGATCGAGGGAGGAAGGAGACTGGGGAGATGGGCTCTTTTTTTTTGCTGATGAAGATGCGTTAACGTGGGACATGAATTTTTTTGATAGAACGTGGGATAGGAGTTGAGGACTCCTTGAGGCTTTTAAAATGGGACATGATTATTTTTTTAAATAGAACGTGGGAGGGAGTTGAGGACTCCTTGAGGCCATTAAAATGGGAAATGATATTTTTTAAATAGAACGTGGGACGGGAGTTGAGGACTCCTTCAGGCATGCATCCAACGGTGGTAGATAATTAACTCACAGATCAAACGGCTAATTTTCTAAGTTTCCTAGGACTAATGTGGAGCCTCATATGGTGCCTCCGATTAGTAAATATAAGATATAAGATGGAATTTGGGAAAACTTTCTACATAAAAAACAAGCGGATTTTTAGTAGCTTTCAAAGCCATCTCATTTACCCATTCCAACAAACTGTTTCAAAAGTAGGTCAAAATACGATTTTTGTTTTCGAACTTGAAAAGACACTTTTTTTCAAAATTGTTCTTAAACTATGAAGATTCTGTGAAATTGTTCAACCTGAGAATCCATCACCTTGTCAATAGCTCCAACCTTATATCAAATGCCTCGCACTGACAAAAAATAGCAAAGTTCGCCATTTCATTGGATGTACTTCAGTTCCTAAAGCAGAGATAGTTCGATGACATTAACACACACACACACACACAAACGCGCGCGCGCGCGCACACACACACATTTATTTATTTAAATTACTCATGAGCTTTGGATATAGGAGCGTGATGTGGACTTGATTTCCACTGACTATTGCATGCCAGATATGACTGGCTATGATATGCTTAAGAACAGATGGTATGTCGTTTTTGGGACATTTGCTTACAAAGATAGCAGTATAATTTATTTATTTTATTCCTCAAGTATCATACCTCCAATACATCTCTGTCAAATATATACACATAAATTTTACGTCATGATATGTACACATAAATTTTATGTTGGTGTATGTATACATAAACTTCACGTGGGGGTATGTACACATAAATTACACATGTACATTTATGGTGGGTACAGACAAATTTCACGTCCGGGTATGAATCTTTTTTATATGCATGTTTTGTATGGACTTGAGTATGCACTTACAAATATATTGGTTACTGTGCAATTTGGCATATTTGTAAATATATTTTTGCGGGGACTTGAGTATGTCACGTTCATGGCTATATAATTCGTACACATAACAATGCTCATGTATTTATGGTGTGAGGCATCAAATTATATCCTACAAAACAATGCACACGTGCATGATATATCATGCATTTGTTTTGCAAATGAATCAATTGACAATGAGCAAGCTCCGTGTGTGTTAATCTCCACGTAGCTGGTCCCAAGGCAAGGTAAAGGATTAGGGTTCTGCTAGGCTTGGAAGCCAATGTCAAAACTCAGCCACTCTTATAAAGATGGAACCCAGAAGAAAATCGTTGGGGTGTAACACTCTCAGCGACGCACCATATCGGAACCCGGGTATGGTGTCAAATGGGAAAGGGTTGGGCCTTCACCCCCCCCCCCACCCCCACCCCCTAATAAGT
>NC_041386.1:698111444-698122324 GCF_002162155.2 Triticum dicoccoides | reverse complement strand
AGCAAGGATCGAGTTGTCGCATCCTTAGTGACGCGCTACATCACGCCCGGGCGTACTGAAAAATGAGCAAGGTTTTTTTGCATTGGACTCGACGAGTGCTTAGGTAGCTGCAATGTAGGGTCCCTGACAGGGGACCTACAAGAGCTATTTGACACAGTGGTGAGGAGAGGCGATGATATCTTTTGCATCCAAGAAACCAAATAGAGGAGATAGAAGTCAAAGGAGGTGGAGGATACGGACTTCAAGCTGTGGTACAAGGGGACAATTACAAACTGGAATGGAGTAAGCATCTTGAACATAATTTATGTACGGCAACGTGAACATTTTTCTATAAAATTCGTGAACACCTTTAGAGAGACATGAGATTTTCCTAAATTGTGCAGACACTTTAAGAAATGTCTGTGAAAGTTTTTTAAAATGTGTGAACACTTTTTAGTTACATGAATGAGGTTGGTACTTATAGTTAACCTCATTATATACAAAAATCTAGGAGTACATAATAAATAAATAAAAAATTTCAAGATTTATATAAATAACCGAACAATATTTTTCGGGGCAACTAACTATTTTTTTTAGAAAGAGGTGATCTCGCTACATTAAACCTTGAAAATTGAAAGCTTATATAATCAGAACTCTGTAAGTTCCTATGTTGCGGGATGGAAATTTAGGTAATGGGAGCAGCAAATTAAGTGGACTACCTTAGAAAAACCTAATTAAGGGGTACCCCTTAGAGGGCTCCAGCAGAGGATATTTTTTTGGATTGAGACGCGCCAAGTGGTGCGTCCAGCCGCCACCACATGTTACGTGCGGTGCATCATCGGAATTTTGGTTTTTTTGCACATCTTTACTGGGTTTTTCTTTTCTTTTTTAGCCTTTTGTTTTTCTCTTGGTTTTTTCTAGGTTTTGCCTGATTTTATTTTGAAGCGGTGCTTTTACGCAAGAACCACATCCATGCTTCCCCAAAAAGTGAAAAAGCACCACTGTGCTTTCCAAGTTACTTTTTTAGTCTTGTCCTTTTTGTTTTCATTTTGTCCGATTTATGAATTTTTTTTGTTTCCCTTTTTTGTATTCCCCCTTTTTTGGTTTGTTCATGACAACCAATTTGTCGAAATCTATTAACATGATATCTAGTTTTGGAGTTCTCGACGCGAGAAACCCAATGGTAAAAATGGTTTGTGATTTAAACACATGATTTAAGAGATAAAACATTTTGAAAAAGGCGAACCTACGAAGAAAAGAAAAACCTTCCAAATTGTGAGTGTGCTATGTGGCCGCATTACAGAAGATGGAAGTGACCTTTGCACGGGTACCGATTTCAGTAAGTAATTTCCGCAATAATGCGTGCCTTGGCCGTGGCCCAGTATGACTCATTCACTTGCTTAGCCTAACGCGTATACGTACACGTACCAATTCGATCCGTCCATTCTGTTCCTTCTTCCTCCTTCCTTGGTCAACGGAGCATCCTTCTTCCCGATTCCGACGACACCACGCCGCGCCGCGCCGGCGAATGGAATCAAATCGAATCGGATCGATCGGCAACCCAACACTCCACGCAGAGGATCTCCTCTCCTCCTTGCGCGCCCGCCGCCTCTCAGCATCTCCAACAGGCACCCAAAACTGCTCCGCGCACTAAAGTTCAGGTTTTTTGGGCGCCGGACGGCTCCAGCAGAAGCCGTAAAATAGTGCACCGACAAAAAATTATTGGGCACGCGCTGAAAACTGCTATCGCATGCCGTAAATTTGAGGCGCCGGATTGCGCGCGCTGCACAATTTACATTGCGTGTTTTTTGGCGCGCGTTTTTGGGCATCTGGTAAACCAAATGTTGGGTCCGGCGTGCTTAAAGTGCTACAGTGGTGTGCTAAAACTATTTTAGGGCACGGAACTTTTGTGCGCTTGTTGATATGTTGTTAGCCCAAGAACACACTCGCCGCCATCCAAGCCTCTCCATTCATAAAGATGAAGATAAACAAAAGAAGGCAAGTAGGCACCCGCAAATCGGGAGTCTTTCTTTCTTTCACTTATTCCATCCATTTATATAAGTCTCAAACGGACGAGAATAGAATTTGCAACGCTAAGCCAAGTCATAAGTCGCACACGCACCCCCGCATGCTGATAGATGACTATCTCTTGTACATAGAGAGAGGCGGCATGGTGGAGAGAGCAAGGAGGGGTGGAGCTCGCTGCATGGTCCATAGCCAGAGGGAAGGGCCTGCCGCGGATTGATGAGGTGACGCCATCCAGGCCCTCCCTTGGTGTGAGGGCCTGGCTGACGGTTCAATGTGGTTGCATGAAGAAGTTCAAAGATCAGGGGTAGGCTAGAAACAAACGAGGCTGCATGCATGCAAGAAGCAGCCCAAAAACCGGGGCATTCACGAGGGATATTAATCGATGAGCAGTTATAGTCTCGCAGAGTAAATTCTCTATTGTCTTACTAATCGAAGTGAATTGGCTTCCCCAACTAAAATACCCAGCCGGAAGGAGAGCAATAGCAATTTGTTTTTGGTGCCAAGTTGGTAATTATATCAACATCACTTGCTTACAATGGATGGCCTGTGTGTATGTATATTCTCAAGAATATTGCATCAATTTCCTCAGTTTTCTAGCAGCAAATTAACTTTCCAAGTCGCTTTGAAATAGACAAGGTCAATTACGCTCACTTTTTCTCCCTCATCTTATTGGAACAAATCATCTATCTAATAATGTTCAAGACTTCTCTTTTTTCATGTTGATGGGCATGTGTTGTCCCTTATCCCTTATTTAATCACAAGAAACACAAGAAGCAAGTGATTTCTCTTATTTAATCACAAGAAACACAAAAATGCTAATGGAGGCCGAACTCCATGGAAGATTGTGAAAACCTCATTTTGAAGGGTCAAAAAATCTAAAAAAATGACACGTGTTCATACATATGTATAATACATGTGTGCAAAACTTGAAGATGCTATACATTATAGTGAGAGGTACACAAAAAAGAGAAAGTCGTGATTCTGAAATGATGAACAATACACGCACTGTTCACTATAAAAACCACACGAATTTGTCTTTTTTGTGTAGCTCTAATAATAATGTATTCCATTATCAGACTTTACACACATGTAAAGCTCATCAATATGAACGTGTATGATTTTTTTCCAGAATTTTTTGAATCTTAAAAAGAATGATTTTCAAATTTTTCAAAAAAAGAGCTCCATGGAGCTCGTCCTCCAAAATGCCCTACTCAAAGAAGCACAAGTAGCAAGTGGTTTCTCTTATTTAATCACAAGAATCGCAAGCTAGTCTTATGAGAGTTTACAAGCAAATGGACCATAGGCGAACTGATTGCATCTACCAAAGACATGGTAGACAATAATTATGTTCAACATATCCATACATTCATTCATGGGTTGTTGACAATATATCTAATTCATGCCTGAAACAAACTAACAAACAATCAAACAAAATACGAGTGTTCGATGATTGATGCCCTTCAAGGAGGCCATCACCAAGTGTAAACCAAGATTATTACACCACACTTCTTTTGTTTCCAGTACAATAAATAGTGTGTGCATGGCACAACTCATGAGGATGGCCAACTAAATTGGGATTTACCCCTCCCTACTTTCTGATTCATGCATGTAACGAACTAAGAAACAATCATTACACTGGACAAAGTCCAATAATACCATAGTACAAAACAATTTTGTAAAGAAGAAGCTAACTGAACACCACAACCATCAATAACAGGACTTCTAAAAGCCAACAACTTCATAAAAGCTACTACCCCATCTTTCTCCATACCCATGCAATGCATCAATTAACCAAACAAAAGCACAGAAGGACATACGTTTAGTTGGTACACAATGCCCAAGTGGTTGCCAACTCAAGCAAATCAAGGATGGTCCATTCAGCAACCTGTTCGGCCAAATGCCATAAATCCAACAACCTTTCTAACTCAATTACGTCCTTTCACCAAGGGTTTCAAGGAAACAAATCGAAGCCAAACTGTAGCTCCCCGCCCTCATGGTGTAGCCCACCGGACACCACCAGGTTTTTTGTCTTGAGCGCCATCGACAACTCGGTGCTCCTGTTGCTGAAAGACACAGGAATGGAAGATGTTACGTGTACGTAGAAATCGATTCTAGATGCAAATCATGTACAGTTTTGATCTGGGCATTATTTGAGTGCATATAGCTAGAAAACATAGGTGCATTGACCACAGTGTTTCTCCTGGTGGTTGTACAATTTGACATTCCTTTTGCAGAAATTGACATACCATATTTCATTCAACAAGAAAATAGGGGTTACTGGCCAACTGAACCAAATATTGCTTTCTTGTACATTATCATAGGACCACCTGAGGCATACCAAACGCTCTGCTAAATAAAGCAGTCACCTATATCAAAGAAGGTTTGTCTACTTGTAGTTGGGACTTGTCTCCAATTCACATATAAAATACGAATTGCTGATGAATACCTCTGCAACTGAACTACATATTGTCTGTTCATACATATAATAGCACCTATCGAGACAACAATTTTAAGCTATACAATGCACTCTAACAGGCACTGTATCAAACCTCAATAATCACCTAGCCTCACTTGGTATGTCTATTTGTTAGCAACTTCAGAGAACAAAACAAACCCCGTTCAAGCTAAACAAAATGGAAAAACTGTTCCAGATCTTAACACAGGCCATGTGTCATATTTCTTTCTCAAACTTTTTTAAGATACAATGCAACAAAAGTAATTGAGGCCTGGGCTTAATTTTCTAAGTGTTTTAGCTCAGAAGAGAGTTCCCTTCCTTTCAGTACAACAACTATAACTTCACAGGGAAACCTTAATATACAACACTATGCCAGAACACGAAGTCGCCATTTCTCGATGGCTAGGCCCAAAGCACGGTAGGGCAAGTTAACAGAGGGCTTGGCTTGCAGACATGTAGTCGATGCCAAACATTACATGAAGCCAATTGCAAGGCCTAAGGGGCGCAGCCGAGCACGAGACATGACCAGCAGCACTGCCCCCATGGTGATGTACTAGTACACCTAGACCTGGCCATGGGCAGCCCGGCCCGGACGGCCCGAACCGATCCGGCCTGAAAATCCTGGGCGAGTGTGCCATCGGGTTGGGCTTGGGCCTGGATACTGAGCCTGATGGGCATGTCGGCCCGGGCTCGGGCCTGCACAAAACGTGTTTTAGCGGTAGCCGGGCCAGGCCGACCAGGTTGTGTCGGGCTTCCTCAAGCTCGGGCCTGATTTTGTAGGATAGGTGGTCGAGTCGGGCTGGGCCAGGCTCGGGCCTGGGTTTTAAGCATCAGATTTTTTGGCCCGGCCGGAGATATGCCCAGGTATAAGTACACCCCCGAAGACCAACCCTGTGAGCCTGCCAACACCTGGTTCTTCATCTTGGGTGCCATAGCTGCTGCGGGACAAAGAGATGAAAGAGGTTACAATATGTAGATTTCAATTCAAGACACAAACCATGTACGTTTAAAACCCAAAAATTCTAACAAGGTATGTCTACTTGTCTAAAGTTAACATACAGACATCAAGCTGTGGTACAAGGGGACAACTGCAAACTGGAATTGAGTAAGCATCTTGATCAACAAGAGCCTGAAGTATGGAGTGGTAGATGTGAAGATACATGGGGACTTGATTTACTGGATTTATCCTGGTCAAGATGATAGTTGAACACTTAGTTCTCAATGTTATCAATACGTATGCCCCGCAATGTATTAAAAATGCTAATCATTTATTAAGAAAATGTAAAACATGTGTAACAAAAATATTCCTTGTATATATGCACCATGTGTATAAAAACAACTAGACATAAAAACATACATTGTAGAAAAAATCTTAGTGTATTTAAAAAATATTAAATTGTATAAATAATGTTCTTTACGTAGAAGCAAATTTTACATGTACATAAAAAAGTTCACGTCAAAAGAAATATTTGAATAATATTAATCATGTATTTAAAAAAGTGAAAACGTGCATAAAAGATGTTCCTAGTGTACCAAAAAATGTACAAATGTATAGAAACTAGTAAAAAACAAAACGTATATTTCAAAATATGTTGATCATGCATTTAGAAAACTCTTAAATGTGTATATTAAACATGTTCAGGATATGTACTAAAAGTATACAATGTCCGTGTATTTGAAAAAATGATTACATAAAAATATTTATTTAAAAAATATTACCTGTGTATTTGAAAATTTTAAAGGATATACAAAATGTTTATTTGTATACAAAAAATTAACGTAAACAACAAAGCATCAAAACATATATTGTAAAAATGGTTAATCATGTATTTAGAAAAGGTTTAATGTGTACAAAAATACTTTTTAGATATATATAATGTTTTTAATATTTTAAAAAATATTAATCGTGATAGAAAACATATTCCAGTACTATGCCAAACGAGAAAGAAAAACACGATAAAAACGTAATATAGTATGGAAATTTTGAAAGATACAGAAATGTGAAGAGAAAACGAAAGAAAAAATTATAAATAAAAATCAAAGAAAAGCAGTACAAAAGAAGGAAAACCATGACACAAAAAAATACAAAGAAGAAAAATAAGAAAACTGAGAAAGAAAGAAAGAAATAGAAGAAAACAACAAAAAACAACGAGAACCAGAAAGACAAATAAAGAAAACAATGAAAACGAAAGAAAATGAAATAAACAAAAACCGATAAAGAAAAGTGGAAAAAATAAAAAATGAAAAACTGAAAAACCCGAAGTAAACAATTAGATAAAAAAACTAAGAAAACCGTAGGAGCGAACACACGAAATAGCAAGCAAGCGAGCATAAAGAAAATGCTGAAAATGGGCCGGTCCAACACTATACACCATGCGAAAGGGTTTTAAGCGAGACAAGAGAAAATCTCGCTGTAAGCATGATATAATTCTGGCATGTTTAAGGCGTCGAATAGGAAAGGGCGCGCGTATGTGCCACTTGTTGCTAGATGTAGAGAAACCACTAATTTAAGAGTACTTCTTTCAAAGGTCACTCCATTCTATATGCGCCACTTGTCGCAACCTTTGAGTTTTATATATTTTTGCAAAACATTTTATATCTTAAACCGTGTGTCCAAATCTCGAACCGTTTTCGCCCTTAGATTCCTCGCGTCGAAATCTTCAAAACTGGATCCCATGTTGATAGGTTTTGATGAACTTTTTTCTCCAAAAAAATAGGTGAAAAAACCGTGCCTCTCGCGGAAGAAAAAGAAAACAGACATTATTTTCCCGTTTCCGAGAGGCGCGCCGTGCCTCTCACGGAAGCAAAATCGTGCGTCTCGCGGAAGGAAAAAAAGTGTAATTTTGTTTCCGAGAGGCACACCCGAGCCTCTCGCTGAAGCAAACCTGTGCCTCTCGTGAAAGCAAAACCGTGCCTCTCGTAGAAGAAAAAAATACGTTTTTTTGTTTCCGAGAGGGACGGCTGTGCCAATCGCGGAAGCAAAACCATGCCTCTCGCAAAAGAAAAAAAAAGTGTTTTTCCATTTTTGAGAGGCACACTCGCGGAAGCAATACCGTGTTTCTCGCGAAAGCAAAACCGTACCTCTCCCGGAAGGAAAAAAGAAAAAGCATTTTCCTCCCGTTTCTGAGAGGCACGGTCGTGCCTCTCATCGAAGCAAAACCGTGTCTGTCACCAAAGCAAAACCCATGCCGCTCACCAAAGCAAAACTGTCCGGCTCAGCGCTCGAGGCCCACAGCCTTGTCTTTTTTTCTCTTATTGTTTTTATTTTTTGCTTTCCTTTTTTCCTAAGTTTTTACATTTTTAAATTGTCTAAATGTTGACAAACAATTTAGGTAGAAATTTTGAAGAAATGATAATAAAATGTTAAATGTGTATAAAAATGCTTCTTTTACATAGGAAATATGTATACTACATGTATGAAAAAAGTTGATCGCGTATTTTAGAATTTTTAACATGTACATGGAAAATATATATAGTAAATATTCATTGTCTATGAAAAAAAATTGATCATGTACTTAAAAAATGTTAAACCAATATTAAAAATGTCCCTCGTGTATACAAAAATGTATAACAGACGCTGAATAAAATAAGACGTCTTAAAACATGTATTTTCAAAAGGTTAATTTTGTATTTATTTTTTTAAACATGTGTACAAAAATGTTCCTGATGTATACAAAATCATAAATTTTGATTGCAAAAATATTTTTTCCCATTAATAAATATTCACTATCTATTTGAACTATGTTTACCTTGTATTCGAAAAATGTTAAAAAGTTTTTATTTAAGAAAAAAATATACATCATATATTTTAAAAATAGTGAAAGCCGAGAAAGAAACAAATAAAAATGAATAAATCTTATGTAAATAAGGGGAAAAAAAGAAAACTGAGGAAAAAACAAGAAAGAAAAGAAGATGAAAACAGTGAAAACCGACAAGAAACAAAAAAGAAACATGAAGAGAACTAAGAAGCAACCGAGAAAGAAATAAAGAAAACCATCATATAAAGGCCCTAAGAAATCCAATAAAACCAAAGTATAATGCATATGAAAAAGAAAAATAAAGGACGACAAAGAAATAAAATACAAAAGAAAAACCATATGAAAAAAGAAAATCAAGAAAACTAGAAAAAAACATGGAAGCCCGACCTAAATAGTGAAAAACCGAACAAAAAGGCAACACAGAAAAACTCAGACCCAATCTGTGAAAAACCCAAATGAAAAAACAGTGTCAAAATTAACGAAAGTACTGCCACATTGGTTGTTCGAACGGGGAGCTACCATCCCACTATAGTGAGATATATCGAGATCAATAATTAAAGGGTACCTTTTACGAAGGTCGCTTACATCTTCTCAATTATTGACAAGCGGCACATTGTATGTGTGCCATTTGTCACAATCTTGGAGTTTTCCATTTTTCGTAGATTCAAAACATTTTATCAGTTAAACCGTGTGCCCAAATCTTGATCCAATTTTCTTGTTGGATCTCTCACGTTGAGCTCTTCGAAACTAGATACCACGTTAATAGATTTTGACGATTTTTAAATGGAAGAAAATAAAAGCCGAGTAGGAACCATATTTTTTTTTCATTTTTTTCCTTTACCGTGGCTTTTGCAGAAGTAAATTTCTGCCTCCATGAGAACTAGATATGTTCTTCTCACGAATGCAAAAAATGCATATTTTTTTATTTTCAAGAGGCATAATTGTGGTTCTCAGGGAAGCAATTCTATGCCTCTATGCGAAGCAAATTTGTGCCTCCCGTTCAAGCAAAAAAAAAAAAACAACTAAGAAAGCACGTTTTGTTTTTACAAAAGGCAATCCTTGCATTTTGTGGAAGCAAATTTGTGCCTCCATGGAAGAAAAAATAATATTTTTTTTCTTTTTTGAGAGGCACAACTATGTCTCTCGCAGAAGAAAAATCTGTGCCTCCCATGAAAGCAAAAAAAAATGTTATTTTTTCGTAATTTATCTTTCTAATTTTTGTTCTTCTCCAAAACCTAGGAAAACCGGACGAAAAAAAAGCTAAAAGAAGAAGAAAAAACATCTAAAACACGTAAACCCATATGAAAAATAATAATTAAAAAATCCTAGAAAAGCGACCAACATGCACACGTAGCGGTGGATGAGAGTGTGCCGGTAAACACTAGTGCAAAAAAGCTTAGCTATGGCGTGCCAAAAAGGCCTTGCTGGCATGGAAGCTCGACGCCACAAATATGACCGGTGAAAATATTTAGTATTGTGAGTACTGATGGCATGCCACGTCAGCAGTATTGTGAGTACTGATGGCATGCCACGTGGCTAAAGCCAGCAATATATTCATGTTAGCTATGGCGTTTAGTGTGCACCAACATGGGCAATTTGATTTTTTCGCTAATAAAACATATATACCCAGTAATTAGTATATATGCAACCATTGAAAGTTCTAGTGATAACTTCAAATCCACAAGTAGTAGTGATCAACTAACTAGCTAGCTACAAGCAAAAGTGATAAAGTTCGACAATATTTCCAAACTAGCTACATATATGCACACATTACATCTCTCTATGAAGAATCATCTGCATCTCACGCGAATCGTTCCTATTGCTCTCTCCCTCTTTTCTGTAATGGACTTTCAGGGTCTTCAGTTGCACCCTCTCATCCTGCAAGAGCCGTATTTCCTTCTTCAGAGAATCGATCACAGCGATCAATTTGCCCTTCTGGTCGATGGGGTTCAGTTTCTTATCATGGTAATCCGAGTTTTAATCGATGATCTGATCCCTCTCATTCATCAGGGAGTTATTCAACTCCGTGAGGGCCTTCACTGTACTCTCGTTTGACGCGACAAGCTCGCGGCTAAGCATGTCCACGTCATGTAGCTGCTGCTGGACCGATGCTGGAGATGGGTTTCATACATACGCCTGGCAAGTCCAATATTTGAAATCATATGCATGTGTTTGCAATGCTCATGGATGTTTTTGTAATCTTACCTTGTTGATACTCGTTTCTCCTTTGTGAACTTCGTCATAGGTTGTGAAATTGCCCGAGGATTGGTAGTGGTCATTTCAGCTACTCATGGCTGCAACTTCAAAATAATAACAAGTCTAAGAGTAAGGATACCTAACATCAACCAATATAAGAGTAAGGATACCTAACAGCACCAAAATTAGGATGGAAGCAACCCCCTTACACTACTAGGAAAACGCTTATAGATAGAAGTTTACCAGTAGCGTTTGTTTATGACCGCACGCTACTAGCAGTTAGTAGTAGTGCCGCCTAGAAAGAGCGCTACTGGTAACTGTTAGCAGCAGCGCCTGTTATCTAGCCCCACGCTACTGCTAAGTGTAAAACAACATACCCCCTGATCAATAAATGTTAGTAGCGCTTTTTGCCCCACCAGCGCTACATCTAGTGGGCTTAGCAGTAGCACTGGCCCATTGCCCGC
>NC_041386.1:698102739-698111088 GCF_002162155.2 Triticum dicoccoides | reverse complement strand
TTGCCGTCCCCCGCGCCGGCACTCCTCCCTGCGTCGGCCGCCGTCGCCGGCCCTCCTCCCCGTCGGCCGCCCAGCTCCCCGCGTCGGCCTCCTCCTCCGCCCGCCGCCCCGGCCCCTGCGCCGGCCCTCCTCCACCGATAGGTACTCCTCCCTCCTTCCTCCTTCCTCCTCCTCCCTCCCTCCCTATATATAGTTATTAGAGTAGTTATTTTGAATCCTATGTAGTTGAAAAAATGTAGGTTATTAGAGTAATGTAGGTTATGATCGAACCCTTGCTAGGACAGATTAGGTATTAACCCTAGTTAATTCGTATGAACCCTAGGTTTTTAAATTTAGCTAGGTTTTAAAGTTAGGACAAAAATTCAGCTAGGTTTTTAATTAGGTGTAGTTAATAGAATTTAGGTGTTTTAAGTGTATTTAAAAGAGTTTTAGGTGTTTTAGTTGTTTTAGGTGTAGTTAACAGAATTTTAGGTGTTTTAGTTGTTTTAGGTGTAGTTAACAAAATTCTAGGTATTTTTTTAGTCAAAGCAATTGTTGTTATTTTTTTAGTTAAATCAATTTTTCCTGTTATATGCAAATTTGCAGTGGACATGTCATGTTTTGAACATGTCACATTTTGGACATATCATATTTTTCCGAGTGGCCTATCTTTTGCCAGAAATGTCGATTCGTTTACGTTTTGGCAAATTTCAGGCGCTCTATTGGTCCTGTTTTTAGCAAAGGTCATGTCAAATTTTGCTAAGTGTTTATTAATTTTTTTTCATAATTAAGCATTTTGTTCTCGACGTTGACGATGCCTATCCCGCATCCTTGTCGTCGACTCGGTGGAGGACTCTTGCTTGAGCCGAGGGGCCATGTCTGGGACTGGGCTCCGCCGGGCTGGTACTGGGTTGTGCTACCTTCTGGTGAGCGCAGCTTAGTGAGGAGCCAGCCCATCGTCGACCCGGAGCTTCTTTGGTGGCGGTCACGTGGGCCTGCATCGGTGGAGAGGCTTCAGTCCCCCGCGCAGGTGGTTCAACACCGCGTCACGGAGGAGAACGCGCACGTCCAGCGCTACTTGGTTGTGATGGCGAACGGCCAGTTCTCCAATACTTGGCAGATTATTTGGGGATCTCACCGGAGCTATGATCCGGTGATGGTTCCTTCTCTTTGGGTGTCCACCGCAGCCCACTGAACCTAGAGGAGCTATTATTCGAGAGGTATTAGTCTTATTATATGATGATCTTTGCTACAAACTACTATATATGTATTCGATGATGGATTATTAATTACCTATTAGTTATTTGCTTATTGAATGCAAAAGATGAGCGTGGTTTGTGCTACAAACTACTACATATGTATTCATGATGGATTATTAATTACCTATTAGGAAATGTCTGACGACGAAAGGGAATTTGCTATGTGCGATTACTGTGAAGATAAGCGCGGTATGTGCGACAGGCCTCACCTGGTAGAAGGTCGGCGCTTCAGCATCAAGCTCCAAGAGACCTTCGATGTTGATACGGTACGCAACGATGACAAGTTTTTTATGTTATTTTTGCATGACTTCTCTGCTTCTTCAAGGTGTAATTTCCATCATTTACAATTCGACTAGCTTATCCCATGCCATGCAAGACGCTATGTCTTGGAGAAGATGAGTTTTGAAGATCATGAAAGCACGGAGACAAAGATAATTCAACTAAGGACCCATCATGGTTATGATTTTGTTGTAAAACTATACAATTCTGTGAACTCATCCAATTTTGGTTGCCCGAATTGGGAAGCCCTTTCCAAGGCGTATGATTTTCATGAGGGTATGCTTCTCACCATCGATCTTGGTGATCCTGACATCGACAAAAATGATATGACCATTTGGGTCCTTGTTGACACGCTTCCAGTTCTACCGCTGTGTGAGTTTCTTAAACATATTTACTAAGTAATTTATATTGTTAATTTCAAAATATTTGACAGCTTATTTCCATTGACAGCTTATTTTCATTCTTCAAAAAATGTACGGAAGATGGTAGACAGAACCTACTACTACAATGATGAGGCACAATTAACTTATAAGGAGAAAGATGGTCTTATCACTTTTTTACTGATCTTGAGAATCACAATAGCTATTATCGAATTCCTCAAAATTATGGTCCATATGTGCCACTAGTGCACGCGGTGTGCTAGGTAACATCAATGGAGATATCATGGTAAGATTTTCTACTATTACGACATCCGTGCATTTTTGAACATTGCTAACTACATTGCTAACTATAAAGTTATTACTATGTTTTTGAACAGAAAATCCCGATGGATTGTGTGCCTCATCTGATGTTGCCAAGAGGTCGCGTCGAAGTTATGAGCTTACGGCCACCACGGCTAGGTCAGCCACAGTATCCACATCACTCATGTCCATACCGGATTGCTAAAAGCGAGGAAGCCATGACAATAAATGATTGGAAAAAATGTTTCAACCATCGTAGAGAGCTACTTGGAAGCAACATCGTGCGTAGGCCAAGACTTGGAGACAGGATGATCTCCGTTCTTCATTGTGGAGAGTTCAGTTTCCTTAATGAAGAGTCAATGCCTATCTTGTTTTATGATATTTTACCTAAGAGAGGGTAGAGTAGGTCCTATGAGAGGAGTAGGTCCTAGGTAGAATGTGTTATTATGTGCTATAATGTGTTAGAGTTGATGAGGAGGATGAGGAGTTGTGATTATGACTAGTGACCAACTTGTTATATATATGATGTCTCACTGATGAACATTGTTTGGTGGTGATGACTACTGGTAATGAATATGCTATTTAAACAGACTAGTTCATGATGAGTTTTTATTGTATAAAAGATATATCTGTTTAAACATGTACAACACCAAAATATTAAAAAGAAAACATAAATGTTAGCAGTAGTGCTGGCCTAAAAACACGCTACTAGTAGTTGAACTTACCAGTAGCGCTGGTCTATAAACACGCTACTGCTAAAAAATAGCTGTAGCGTCGTAGCAGTAGCGCGGGTACCCGCACTACTAATAGCCAATAAACCAGCGCTACTGGTAAGGGTTTTCCTAGTAGTGTTAGTACACTAATTGGATGGCCAATCTGAAGGGCCCAAAGATTATACACAAAATATGTGGAAAAGCTTTATGTTTGCATTCAAGCTCAACAATAATAGTGGACAATTATAGTACACTACAATCTACATTCATGATTAGATTCTTTCTTCCTAGAATGTAATTAGATTTGTCTTTCTGATAATTGTAACTATGTTCATCATATGTTCATTCATGTTACCATACAACTAAAAGGCCACTTTATTTTAATTATGTTTTAGAGACCTACCAAAGTGATAAACATGCAAAGAAATTGTATATAGTACAAATATTTGCGGTGATATAACTAGCAAGTACTTTTAGCATTAGCAACACTACATTTGAGTTTGTTTTATGCTCTTCCTTTACCGAAGACCAAATGGTAAAAATGCAACGAACTATTTGAAATTAATGTCAAACTTCAAGTAAGATCACTGAGATTGTTATTCTTTAAAAAGTAGGTTGTACCATATGTGTGTAAACGGCTCACAAATTTGTATATGGAAAGTATTTGTTTAATGCCATTGAATACTTCTCCGGCACACAAATTTCATGGTATTAAGATTGTCCCCAAGAACATGTTTTTTATTTGCTTTGCCTTTGCATTATAATTCAATACAGTGCCAAAGTAGTTAATCCCTCAAGTTCTAATATAACAATTTAACATGAATATTAGACACACACTAGCCATGATGAGCCCTACCGATGAACCCTAGCGATGAAAAAAGTGGAGGGGATGCACTCATTGAGGGACAAAGATGGAGGCGATGAACCCTAGTGTTCCGTCGTGTCCGTCGCCGCCGTGGCTTCCGCCGCTACCGTCGAAGAAAACCTGTCTCGAAACGAAATGAACTCCAATAAAATTGGAGGGCAACGAGCGAGGAGAGAGGGAGAGAGAGAGGGTAAGATTAACTAACCACCGGAACCAGCCGTAATCGCAGCGGCGAAAATGAGTGGGGAGAGAGGGAGAGGAGGGGGAACAAGAGAGAGGGTGTGGGGCGAGGGTGTCGTTGTCCCCTTGGTTTTGGCCCCCACGGCCTCCTAATACTTGGGCTTAGCACAATACTAAATTTGAATTAATATTAATTTAAAAAGTTTAGTATTTCCATTTAATTGTGGGTCATCATCGTTTTCATTGATCCGATATGGTTGGCATTATTTTCGCCTTTGTTTCGTTTGGGCGTGCTTGTGCTGAGACCACAACAATTGTATCGGGTGGTTGATATATTAATATATAGCGGGGCAAAAGCCTATTCTGAGGATTCAGTTAGTTCCATGAGCTTGGAGCTTAGATTACGCAGTCCGGGTGAGTGTACAAAGATTAGATATATACCTGTTTGGTTTCTATTTGATTTGATTTCTTGGATTTCTTCTTTGACTTGCTTGGAGCTTAGATTAATTACGCAGATTGGAGGAGATGGATGGGCCCGTTTCCTCGCCCACATGCGTCTTACTGGTGGTGAGTTGATCAGCTTCTCCTTTAGAGCAGAAAGACCCAAGCTGGCTGTCATTTATCTCAACCTAGTGGAAGATGATGAAGATGACGAAGATGATGAAGATGACGAAGATGATGAAGATGAAGAAGATGATGAAGATAATGAGGACCCACTCGATGAAGATGATGAGAACCCACTTCATGAAGCCATCGTAGCTCAAAGAATGAGGCTGAGCGAGGAGGAGGTGTGCAACCTATGGGAAATAATTCCACCACGTGCTGACTTTGTCGGGGTGCCATTCGTGACCCGCCTAACAAGTACCATGGTTGATCGACATGATATGGTATGTTATACTTACAAATGCAAATTATCCGATGATATGCTTTGTCAGGACCCCGACTCAATGCCACATCGATCTAGCATGTAACACCTCATATCACTTTGTGGCCTCACGCACGGTATTCCCATGGGTGTCGCCTTACCTTAGCCCGGGACCGTTTGCGCCTTTTGGCACACGTATATGACGGTGTCGCTAGCATCCATATGATAAGGAGCCCGGGCTGACATGGCTAGTCGTAAACCCAAAGTGGCACAGACTTACAGGGACAGGCATCCATGACCCAGCATCGAACGTGTCGGTCATCAGCGAGTGAATCCAGGCTGTAGCACTGGGCTAGCAGGACTCCGGTGAACCGGGCTGTAGCGGGCTAACAGGACTCCGGTATTCATCGCGTGACATTTCCTCGAAGGGACAGACACAGGAACGAAGAAGGACACATGCTGGCCAGCCTAAGTGTTCCGGAGCAGTAGCAAGCTACCATGGCTCAGTGGAAACACTAGGAGACATTTCCCGGTAAGAGAGGCTACTAAAGATAAACAACTAGATAGTCAGATCCCACACATACCAAGCATTTCAATAACATACACACAATATGCTCGATATGTGCGATCACAACATGGCATCACATCATGACTCTACGACTCAAGTATTTTATTCAATAGGCTCCGAGGAGCGAGATATTACAAACATGGGTCTCATGACCCAACAATCAGAGCATACAAGTCAAAGCACAAGCGGAAGCTATCATGTCTGGGTACAGACATCTATAACTGAAAAAGGCTGAGAAGCCTGACTATCTACCAGATCCTGCCGAGGGCACAAGATCGTAGCTGAGGTAACAAGCTAAACGTCGAAGACCACGCGGAATTACTAGTGAGACTGAAGTCTCTCTGCAAAAACATAAAATAGGCAAACGTGAGTACAAATGTACCCAGCAAGACTTACATCAGAACTATCTACATATGCATCATTATCAACAAAGGGGTGGTGGGGTTTAACTGCAACAAGCCAGCTTTAACTCGGTGGCTATCCTAAACTACGACTGCAAGCGACTCTTTTGAGGTGGCGCACACGAGTCCACATATTCATCATATCAATACACCACTATGGATCCGCTCCCGTCTTCCTACGAGAATGCCATCCATAGCACTCACGCTTATCTTGCGTATTTTAGGGTATCCACTTCCACTTGTCTATGAACTGATATAAGCAACCCAGAAGTCCTTTTCCGCGGACACGGCTATTCGAATAGATCATATTAACCCTGCAGGGGTGTACTTCTTCACACACGCTCTCACCACTTACCGCCGTTTACACGACATGTACTCGGCAACCTTCAAGCGGAAGCCCAACGTGGGTGTCGGCCACGGCCTGCCTAAACACTCAAGGCTCTAGTCCAGGTTTATCGCCTATTCGGGTTCCATCCATGAGGAGATCCGGCCGGAGTTTCGCTCACAGCCCCAAACGATGTGAACAGGGTTCCGTGACACCAAACGGGCGCCCGGTTTACCCGGCCACGTGCCTACCGCATCACAGCCCACCCCTACGGTCAGCGCTGCGCACGGCCTCCAGCATACTACAAACACCAGAAACTACTTGCAACTCCTGGACAGAGGACAAGGGTGATTAAGAAGCCGAGAGGGTCCATTGGTTTCGGGCCCAATGCGTGGTAGTAGCTGAATCATGGATCACAAACACATAACTCAGTTCCTGAGGACGGCTGCAATGAGACAACCCACCATGTACTCCTACATGGCCTCTCACCGCTACCTTTACCAAATCGTGTTCACACACTTAGCTCACACACAGTAGGACATGTTCACACACCTCTGATTCATCCCCGATGAATCAGACCTGACTCAACTCTAAGCAGTAGCAGGCATGACAAACAAACATGAATGAGTAGGCACAACAGGGCTCAAACAACTCCTACTCATGCTAGTGGGTTTCATCTATTTACTGTGGCAATGACAGGTCATGCAAAGGATAAAGGGGTTCAGCTACCGCAGCAAGTAACAGATGAATCGATGTTGTCCTAATGCAGTAAAAGGGAGCAGGAGCGAGAGAGTAGGATTGTATCGGAATGAACAAGGGGGGTTTTGCTTGCCTGGCACTTCTGAAGATAACATTGAGTCTTCATCAGTGTCAACGATCACATCATCGGTACACGTCTATCGAGAGGGGACAAATACCGGCAATACAGAAAAAAGCACGATCAATGCAATGCACAATATGATGTATGCTCATGACATGGCAATATGAATGTGTTTTGGGCTAATGCACCTAAAACCAGATTAAATGAAGTTGGTTTGAATCCAAGATTCAAATTCAAACTCCATATGTGGTTATTTAAATGTCATTCACTTCATTTGCTCTAAACAGTAGTGATAAGTTGTTCTAACATGCATGAAAATGGTACAGATGGATTCCTTGAATTTTTCTGATAATTTTTCATATATAAATTATTTAATTTGGAGTTACGGTTGAATTTCTATGATTTATTGAAGTTTTAGCCATTTTCTGGAATTTTCTGAATAGAATAAAATAAACTAAATTCCAGAAAATGAATATTGCGTCAGCATGACGTTGGCATGACGTCAGCAGGTCAACGGGCGCCGTCCAGGTCAAACCTGACGTGTGGGGTCCACACGTCAGTGACACAGGAGCTAATCCCGGTCAAACCCAGCGCTGACTGGGGTTTGACCAGGGGTGGGGCCCACTGTCAGTGGCTGTGGGGGTGTTTAGTGTGGTCATTAGTGCTAATTAGGCGTGCCACATCGGCAGTCGCCGGAGTTTCACCGGCGGCGACCATTCCGCACGGCGGGGGAACGCCGGACTTGCGCTAGGGGCATCGGATCGACGCGCCAAGGGCACCAGGAGGTAGCCCGCGCCCGTGCGCATCTAGGGGGACCAGCGGGAGGTGCGGGGGTGGCCGGAGCTCGCCGGAGTGGGGGCCGCGGCGGCTGCCGGAGCTCGGGTTTGGGCGGAGCGAGGTTACGGAGCACTAGGGGGCTGGCTGAGGGGTTATGCGGACTCCTGGGGCAGCTAGGAGCACGCTAGGCTCGTCAGACTGGCCGCAACAGCACGTCAGTGCCATGCCCGGCGTCCATGGCGGACGGCGGCGCTCGGTACGGTGGCTAGCATGGCTACTGCACGGGAAAACCAATGGGGAGAGAGAGGAAACGTAGCAGGGACTCACGGGGATGACGAGGGAACGCTCGGCGAGGTCGGGGACGGTCCGGAGCCGGCGAATTTGACGAAGATGGCCGGTGGGTCCGAGGTAGAAGACGACACCGATGGCGGCGATGCAGGGCTTCCGGAGGGCTGTGGATCGGTGGGGAGGTAGAGGGAGGACCCGCGGAGCTTCCTGGGGCGTCGGTGAGGCTAGGGGTGGCCGGTGGCCATGGGTACGGCGACGATGGCGGCGAGCTCCGCTCGGTGGTGTGCGCGAGAGGGAAACAGAGGAGGGAATGGGGTCCAGGGGGAGAGAGGGGAGGTGCAGGGGGCGAG
>NC_041386.1:698096087-698102380 GCF_002162155.2 Triticum dicoccoides | reverse complement strand
AGGAGGTGGGCTGGGCCGCGCTGGGCCGGTCCTGTTGGGCTGCACGGGTAGGTGGCCAGGTAAAACTCTCTCCCTCTCTCTTTCTTTTTTTAATTCTGTTTTCTATTTTGCAGGTTTGTTTTGAATTTGGTTTTGAAACCAATTCAATTTATTTTGCTTCTGACAATATTTTTAGGAGCTAAAAGAATTAAAACAATGCTCCACAAAATATTTCAGAATTATTGAACCTATATTTATTTAATAGTAGATATAAATCCAATTCAAATAATTATTGATTTAATTCAAATGCCCAAATTAAATGTTTCTGAGACACCAAAAATATTGGTTTGGATTTTACCTCTTGCCAATATTTCCAGAGAATAACAGGAACATTTTCTTGGACACATTTGAGAAGATTTAATTGTTGGTTATTTTTAGAGGTTTTTGAGGCTTTGAAAATTCCTCAATTCAAATTTCATTTGAATTTAAACATGATGCAGCAAGAGGTCTAGCCTAGTGCATTACCAGAAGCTAGGGATGTGACAACTCACCCCCACTAAACAAGAATCTCGTCTCGAGATTCAAGCGTAGGGTAAGGTGAAGGGGAAACGCAACTAGAACAATCTTCACGATCCAGGTTGCACTTCATAGGAACGTTGATTCGATCACCATTATTGTCTTGATGTCTTGCTCTGAGAAATCCTGCCGACATGACATGGAGGGAAGAAGGGGACTCTAGAAGGGTCGATCTTCTCGAAGATCGAACAACTCACGGAATAAGACATAGGATCATCTCTCGGGCTGAGAGACGAAGCATACCTCTAGAGGAATGGAGTGGAGCAAGTGACGAGGTTCACTAGGTAGACAATAATTCCACACTTAAGAAGGTGGTAAACGATTGTCAGCGTAGCGAGGAGTTGGATTGCTATGAAATCACGACGAAACATCCTGGAGGAGGGTGATTCGTAGATTATTAGCTTAGGTGGCAAAAAGAATTACCTTTGATTCAGAGATCATTGAGACTCTCTATATCAGCCTAAGGCAAATCACAGCAATTGATTGGCGGGGGTCGGTAGAATGGCATACTCGGACTTGGATGATGTGGATTACCTTGTTGAAGACAACGTAATGGATGAATTTTGCTTATCACCGGAGATGGAAGAGACCCATGGTAGAATGGCACATTGGCGGTGCAAGCTAGGAACAAAATGCAAATGCTGGGAATGATTCTGGTAACTGGGGAAGAACCCAACAACAGAGAGTGAGTTCACTGTTTGAAAAGGTCATAGCATTGCCGAGGAAACTGAGAGCAAACCCAGCTAGTGCCGATGATAACACCTAGCGCTTGTGCGTGCTCTCAAGAACTTGAGCATTTCCACATTCATCAAGGTTTTATCAACAACCGCGTCAAGGGTGCTGACAACACAACATACTACCATGATGAATAGCGATGGACGATGCAGATGCGAAGGAGGATAACACTTTCTCAGATTTCACCTTAGCGAATAAAATCTGGATGATCGACCGAGAGACATTTAGCACTCCACTTCTAATGTTCTCCTTGATGTGCTAGTGTAACCCATTCATAGAAATGATCTGGTATCTAGAACATCAAGTAAAGGTCGGACTTCGGGAACACAAAAATCCATAGGGGCAACTAGGGAGTAAACCCTACGAAATCCCTATGGGGAGGTGGCCAACTTCTTCAATCAAGATATTATAATAACAGGTCTTCCGGCTGGGTGTGTTGGCCACGACATCCACTTTACCGGTTATCGCGCGACCAATATTATAATTCTTGGGAAATATTCCAACCATCATATCTGCCTGAGATTCAGATCTGGTTGGTGTCAGGATATTCCAGACTCATCGAGTCTAGGAGGAAAAATGAAAGTTTGCAACACAAATCGACGAGATGACGTTGCGAGATTCTCAGGAAATGAACTACGATAGCAAGCTCCAAAACATGAGCTGGTTCTGCTACACACGTGTGAACACGCTGTCACAGACAAACATGAACACATGGTAGTCTTATAATAAAACACTACCGAGTTCCGGGGGAAAACCATCATCGAGGATATCGAAGTCCTTGCATAAGGTATAATCTTAAGAAGGAACTTCTTCTCCTTGAACAAATCAATCAGTGGCTTGGTGTGCTCGGGACACATATAGAATGGAGGTAGCTAATCTCACAATCCAATGTATACTTCACACATGCATGACTGACTTGGGATGATTCCAAGGAAGCAAACAATCTTTCTCGGATACACGGCGGCAACTTACACCAAGTGCACGTGAATTAGAGAAAGTCACATCTTTCATCCGGACATATGCTTCATGAGCTAGCATGAACAAATGCTTCAAAAGTTTCCAACACTAACTTATCGTCCAACCAAATCATGGAGGAGATAAGGATGTTGTCAATGGGCTCAACAACTATTCATCTGGGTTTCCTTTTAAAAGGAATTCCATAGTTAAGTGAATAAGTGATAGCATTGGTCAGACCAAAGACGTAATGGTGTATGCTCGAGGGATCAACCACAAATAAGACAACATTACGAGCATCATTGGTTCTGACTTGATTTGACGATAGCCCACACTCAAATCAAAGGATTGATAAGACAATAGGTCCAACAACTGACCACAAGGACCAATCGATGAAGATATCGTCTTTCTTCAACACACACACACACACACACAAAAAAATATCCCTTAACATGAACTAAGTTGAACAAGCTTTTATCTTCCAACTCTCCAAGTTGTTGTTTAGCTTATCCAACTAGCCCAGGGTATCCAACACGGATTCTTGGAGAAGGGGTGGTTTACAATAATAAACCAACTTGATCACGAACTCAACATAGCGATCAGGTGACAACCTGGTAATACTTCTGAGAAGATATTCAAAAGATCACGAACCACCGGTATGTTACTAAGCTCGAGAACAATCTCGCTTTTGAGGGCAAGACGATATGATTAAATGAGTGAGGACTTGACAAGATCCTAACTCATCAATCGAAGGGTGCACCGAAATAAGGACTAGGTAGCACGAACAATCTTAGAATGGTGATTCAATAACCAACATACTAAGGGTAAAATTATTATCCTTTAACTACCAAGCAACGAGGTTGCTAGGAGTATTGATTTCACACATCACAATTCATTTGTCGGTATTCCGGTTGCATCAACACGAGGGCCGAGGAATGACTAATGATGGTGAGAAGTATCACTGTACCAAGAGTTCATAGGATGGTGTGCAATTCCTATAACAATCTCGATATAGAATAAGGTAATACTCCAAGGTAGAACAGAACCAAAAGCTGGATTGGCATTTGATCTGCGGAATACAACTACTTTGACCCAATCCTAGATATGGAAGAGGTACTGGAGTTTGTTTCTCCTAGTCATTCCGGAATAAAATGGCTTGACAGACCACAAGAGTCATAGGCATCGATGAACGAACGCACGCATACTCTTGACTATCAATTGATAGGCGAGGGTCAGTAGACAACTAAAGAGGGACAACTCAAAGGAACATATAACTTTCTGAGTTGTGGATGCATAAATTAGTATGTCGAACCGAGTTCAACATAATTCTTCCGGATAACCCATGCAGAAAGGTAGAACTGGCAGAGTCACAATATATAATGGAGAACTCATCAAGAATAATCCTGTTGTGATATTTCAGTTCAACGAGGAACTTCTGCCATAAGTAGTTCATGGTATTTGGAAGAAGAAGATACCACGGACTTCAAGGACTATCGCAAAGGTTACTAATATCCTAAAGGCACTAGCAATTACTATCAACATGAAGTAGGTAGAGTGAATCTCGGGTTCAAAACCCAGAAATAGAATGCCTACTAACTAATAACATCACGGGATGCTTTCGAGAATGATGGCCAGAATCTTCACACTGGGAACACAAAACACTGCTAGGTTACTAGGTGACTCCCTAAAACACCTAGGGTCATATTAATAGCTCCAACATATATGTCAAGGTAACGGAGTACCTCAATTCACTGATTAGTGTGGTTAATCTGGCCCATGGGAACATTGAAACGGGAGGAAAAGGGTTTGCAAATGCATCCGACTATTTAGAAACCTGGGATGACTCGGACAGCATAACGGCTGTAAATGCTCAGAAAAGATTTGAGACATTCACATAAATGGTGGCATAACCACTCAGAAGCACAATATCAAGGTTTCGAGATCAACAGTTAACATACCGAAGATAGTAGAAACTGAACTCAAGCTTAAAACCAACAATCTTATAAATCTACGGATTAGTAACACGTGATCCTGATAGAGAGAAAAGATAGCCTAGTTCTTAATCCCCGTAGAAGAGAAGATGATGACTCAGATCAGAAGGCCATGAGGTATAAGGAGTAAAAAGAGCCTTACATTCCATCCCACAATCAATTCCCTTACATATAACTAAAGCATTTCTAGACTCAACTTCGACCAGTTTGGCTTGGTAATCCTACAGGCAGTCAAGCTCTGATACCAACGCTGTCAGGACCCCGACTCAATGCCACATCGATCTAGCATGTAACACCTCATATCACTTTGTGGCCTCACGCACGGTATTCCCACGGGTGTCGCCTTACCTTAGCCCGGGACCGTTTGCGCCTTTTGGCACACGTATATGACGGTGTCGCTAGCATCCATATGATAAGGAGCCCGGGCTGACATGGCTAGTCGTAAACCCAAAGTGGCACAGACTTACAGGGACAGGCATCCATGACCCAGCATCGAACGTGTCGGTCATCAGCGAGTGAATCCAGGCTGTAGCACTGGGCTAGCAGGACTCCGGTGAACCGGGCTGTAGCGGGCTAACAGGACTCCGGTATTCATCGCGTGACATTTCCTCGAAGGGACAGACACAGGAACGAAGAAGGACACATGCCGGCCAGCCTAAGTGTTCCGGAGCAGTAGCAAGCTACCATGGCTCAGTGGAAACATTAGGAGACATTTCCCGGTAAGAGAGGCTACTAAAGATAAACAACTAGATAGTCAGATCCCACACATACCAAGCATTTCAATAACATACACACAATATGCTCGATATGTGCGATCACAACATGGCATCACATCATGACTCTACGACTCAAGTATTTTATTCAATAGGCTCCGAGGAGCAAGATATTACAAACATGGGTCTCATGACCCAACAATCAGAGCATACAAGTCAAAGCACAAGCGGAAGCTATCATGTCTGGGTACAGACATCTATAACTGAAAAAGGCTGAGAAGCCTGACTATCTACCAGATCCTGCCGAGGGCACAAGATCGTAGCTGAGGTAACAAGCTAAACGTCGAAGACCACGCGGAATTACTAGTGAGACTGAAGTCTCTCTGCAAAAACATAAAATAGGCAAACGTGAGTACAAATGTACCCAGCAAGACTTACATCAGAACTATCTACATATGCATCATTATCAACAAAGGGGTGGTGGGGTTTAACTGCAGCAAGCCAGCTTTAACTCGGTGGCTATCCTAAACTACGACTGCAAGCGACTCTTTTGAGGTGGCGCACACGAGTCCACATATTCATCATATCAATACACCACTATGGATCCGCTCCCGTCTCCCTACGAGAACGCCATCCATAGCACTCACGCTTATCTTGCGTATTTTAGGGTATCCACTTCCACTTGTCTATGAACTGATATAAGCAACCCAGAAGTCCTTTTCCGCGGACACGGCTATTCGAATAGATCATATTAACCCTGCAGGGGTGTACTTCTTCACACACGCTCTCACCACTTACCGCCGTTTACACGACATGTACTCGGCAACCTTCAAGCGGAAGCCCAACGTGGGTGTCGGCCACGGCCTGCCTAAACACTCAAGGCTCTAGTCCAGGTTTATCGCCTATTCGGGTTCCATCCATGAGGTGATCCGGCCGGAGTTTCGCTCACAGCCCCAAACGATGTGAACAGGGTTCCGTGACACCAAACGGGCGCCCGGTTTACCCGGCCACGTGCCTACCGCATCACAGCCCACCCCTACGGTCAGCGCTGCGCACGGCCTCCAGCATACTACAAACACCAGAAACTACTTGCAACTCCTGGACAGAGGACAAGGGTGATCAAGAAGCCGAGAGGGTCCATTGGTTTCGGGCCCAATGCGTGGTAGTAGCTGAATCATGGATCACAAACACAGAACTCAGTTCCTGAGGACGGCTGCAATGAGACAACCCACCATGTACTCCTACATGGCCTCTCACCGCTACCTTTACCAAATCGTGTTCACACACTTAGCTCACACACAGTAGGACATGTTCACACACCTCTGATTCATCCCCGATGAATCAG
>NC_041386.1:698095583-698095888 GCF_002162155.2 Triticum dicoccoides | reverse complement strand
GGGGGTTTTGCTTGCCTGGCACTTCTGAAGATAACATTGAGTCTTCATCAGTGTCAACGATCACATCATCGGTACACGTCTATCGAGAGGGGACAAATACCGGCAATACAGAAAAAAGCACGATCAATGCAATGCACAATATGATGTATGCTCATGACATGGCAATATGAATGTGTTTTGGGCTAATGCACCTAAAACCAGATTAAATGAAGTTGGTTTGAATCCAAGATTCAAATTCAAACTCCATATGTGGTTATTTAAATGTCATTCACTTCATTTGCTCTAAACAGTAGTGATAAGTTGTT
>NC_041386.1:698092395-698094332 GCF_002162155.2 Triticum dicoccoides | reverse complement strand
GGAGGTGGGCTGGGCCGCGCTGGGCCGGTCCTGTTGGGCTGCACGGGTAGGTGGCCAGGTAAAACTCTCTCCCTCTCTCTTTCTTTTTTTAATTCTGTTTTCTATTTTGCAGGTTTGTTTTGAATTTGGTTTTGAAACCAATTCAATTTATTTTGCTTCTGAAAATATTTTTAGGAGCTAAAAGAATTAAAACAATGCTCCACAAAATATTTCAGAATTATTGAACCTATATTTATTTAATAGTAGATATAAATCCAATTCAAATAATTATTGATTTAATTCAAATGCCCAAATTAAATGTTTCTGAGACACCAAAAATATTGGTTTGGATTTTACCTCTTGCCAATATTTCCAGAGAATAACAGGAACATTTTCTTGGACACATTTGAGAAGATTTAATTGTTGGTTATTTTTAGAGGTTTCTGAGGCTTTGAAAATTCCTCAATTCAAATTTCATTTGAATTTAAACATGATGCAGCAAGAGGTCTAGCCTAGTGCATTACCAGAAGCTAGGGATGTGACATGCTTAGTGTAGAGTCCAATGATATGTTGTGTGGAATCTAGTCGTTGATATGCTTTAGTGTAGAGTCTGATCACATGCTTATTAGTGTCGAATCCAAGGAACTATCAATAGTGTAGATAATCCATATATACTTATTAGTAGAATTCATGATTAATTAGTACAAATGCATAGTACTGTGTCTTTTGATAGTGTAGAAATCTATACTTCATAGAAATATATTTGCAAGAGTATGTGTGAGGCTATTTATTAATTGATATGTTTTTCTTATTCAGAAATTGCCAAAGAACCTATTTGTGAGTTGTGGTATCGAGCCTGATGAAGATGGCTCAGTTGGACTACGCCTTACCACAAGGGGCTCCGTCACCACCTGTACTTACCACATGGACACAAACGGTCGCACACACTTAGACTCGGTTGGGTGGAAGAGATTCCTCGTTGGCAAGAATCTTCGTGTTGGACAGGCCATCCTAATTACTATCAGGAACACCCACCGTCCAGGCTTGATGATGATGATCGTCGTCGATATCATCTAGAACTACATATGTGTGTGTGGCTATATCATCTAGAACTACATATGATGATCGTCGTCGATATCATGTAGAACTACATATGATGATCGTCATCGATATCATCTAGAACTAAATATGATGATCGTCGTTGATGTCACCTTGTACTGCTTGAGGATGCATGTTGAGTATATATGAAATTGTTATCTAGTACTCCCTCGGTTCCAAATTACTCGTCGTGGTTCTAGTTCCAATTTGAACTAAAACCACGACGAGTAATTTGGAACCGAGGGAGTACTACCTAGTACCTATAATGCTTTATGAAATTGATATCTAGTAGTATCTAGTATAAGGAAATTGCAGTTTATTGAAGCTGGAGTGGGGAAATGGTGAAAGATATAATAGTAGCGCGGGCTCAGGAAATCGCTACAGCTAACTAATAGCAGCGCGTTCGGAAAACGCGCTGCCGATATAGTCAATAGTAGTAGCGCGGGCGCAGACAGCGCTACTACTATCAGTTAGCTGTAGCGCCTTATTGGTAGCGCGGGTGCCCGCGCTGCTGATAACCTCAAAACCCGCGCTACTACTAGGGTTTTCCCTAGTAGTGATAGCAGGCCGATACGACCTGGCCGCAGTGTCCAAGCCTCGCCATACCCGCCCCACATACGTCTAGATATGGGGTTGCCGGACAGCCCAGACGGGCTGGCTGGTTGTGGGGCGGCTTTGAGGGCTCTAGTTGTAAATACTCGTATTCCTTGTTTTACGGGTAAAATGCTCTTACTCCTTATCTCTGACTTAAGAAGGTGGGGTCGGTTTAAGAAATATTAAAAAATATTTTCATGTGGTTTGTAAAAAAAATCAATAGGAAAGAACATGTATATATACAAAATATTGAACCCGTAATAATA
>NC_041386.1:698080324-698092152 GCF_002162155.2 Triticum dicoccoides | reverse complement strand
GCAAGTGACAAAGGATTTTAAACCTGTTATACTTTTATAACTCTTACTATCTGTAAATTAACGAAAACAAATAAATCGGCAAAAAGGGAAACAAATAAATTTCCTTCTATCTAATTGTATAGTCTACAAAGCAGAGACATGAGCTGGAACTAAAGGAGATGTCTGCTTTGGTTGCTAGGGTTAAAAGTGATTCCCATCCAGCTCAAAAGGAAAGGAAAGTGCGAGCTCCACTCGAACCTATAAGCAAGAACAGAGCGAATCCTCGCGATGTCTAGCAGTAGACGCAGCGGCGGGCCTCCCAGCAATGGCGACAACCCAGGTGAGAGCCCCTGCCCGCCCCCTCCATGCCGCGGTCCGGAGATGTCTATGCTGCTTTGGGGATCCTCGCGGTGGCTGGGGCTGGGGCTGCAGGTAAATCAATTGTTGCATCAGGTGATTCATTTTTGCTCGATCCATCCATCGGGGCAAGGACTGATGATGAGTGATTTATGAATTAGGCATGATTGTTTCATTATTATTATTTTTATTAGGTTTTGGTTTGTTTGTTTGTTTTTAAGGGCATTCAGTTAGTTGAAAATTTACGAATCCGGCCAGGATTTCGGATCTCCCTCCCCCCGTGGCGTCTAACCGAGCGAGGCGACAAGGGGCTCCTTTTCCTACTTCCAGCGCCCCCTTAACCCCCTCAACCTATGTGGTGCCGGCGGCGAAGGCCCCGACTCCCCCCCATGCCGCACCTCGCATGGCGATCCGTCTTGGGTGGAGGCGGCTGACGGCAGTACCCCTTGGCCGTTGTTGGATCCGGCAGCGGTGTGTCGTCTCATGTGGCGTAGTGGCGGGTGGAGAGGTGGCGGTGGCGCGGTTCCTTGGCTGCGGGGCGGCGCGGTGGCATGCGGTAGTGCCCTACGAGCTAGATCTAGGCCCTTTTGGGCCCCATCTGGATCAGGGCAGGCCATGTCGGGCATGCCTGCATCGTCTCCGGCGAAAGGAGGTGCAACTCATGCTGGTGTTGGTAGAGACGGTGACACGCTGACCGCAACGTGGCGACGGGAGCTTTACGATCCCATTTTTTGCTCGACCGGACCTAGGTTGCCTGGTTTGCTCCGGATGTTGCATTTGTTCAGTTGCCACTGAGGGTGGGGGAGATTGTCCCTCCTGTGTGTCTGCTGACTCTGCCGCTCCTCCTTGATGGAGTGTGATGGATCGTCTGAGGTCGTGGTTGGCTGGCAGTCGGGAGAAATCTTTGTCGGCTTGACTGACAGTAACGCGGTGACACCCATGGGCGCTGTCGTGCCTTCCTTAAGGGCATGGGTATACCCCTTACCCCATGCCCCTACGCGTACCGGGGGAAACCCTAGGACAAGTCCGGGCTGTAGTGTCATCGTTGTCGTGTTCCTTCTTGAAGGTCGTGGGCGCCATTGTGCCTTCCTTAAGGGGGTGGGTATACCCCTTACCCCACGCCCCTATGTGTACCGGGGGAAACCCTGGGACAAGTCTAGGGTGTAGCGTCGTCGGTGTCGTGTTCCTTCTTGAAGGTGCTGCTTGGTATGTTGCGTTCCGGAGTGCTAGGAGTGTGGTGGGAATTTTCCAGTTGGCACAACGGTTGCGGTTCATGATCGTTTTCATTGAACCGACGTGGTTGGCATTATTTTCTCTTTTGTTTCGTTTGGGCATGCTTGTGCTGAGACCCCAACAATTGTCTCGTGTGGTTCATATCTTACTATATAGCGGGCGGAAAGCCTATTTTGAGGATTCGGTTAGTACCGTGAGCTTGGAGCTTAGATTACACAATCTGGGTGAGTGTAAAAAGATTATATATATACATGTTGGGTTTCTATTTGATTTGATTTCTTCGATTTCTTCTTTAACTAGCTTGGAGGTTAGATTAATTACATAGTCCAACTATGAACGAGTCTCATCTTTGTTGAAAAAAAATGAACTGGTCTCATCTCATATAGTTAAGACCGATGATATATTCATGATGCCAACTGTTTGGTTGCTTCTCTCAGGTTTTCCTTAACGTTACCATGCTCAATGCTATAACATGTTGTCCATTGCCAATTATTGCTTTCTTGGTCTATATTTGGTTCATAACCTGAGTATATATATACCAAAACTGATCAAACAATTTGCCCAACTTACTTGAATTGTGATAAACTGATAACTGATCCTACTATCCTGCATCCAGGTCCAGGCGGTGATTGGGAGACTATTAAGAATAAGAAGAAGAAATCAGGGCAAACACGTGGGAGGGGACAATAGGCACCACGGACTTCATCCTCAAATGCTCCACCCAGTGCATCATGCCAAGCTTGAATGGCAATGGATCTTCGCGTCCTTCAGGAAACAATTCGGCTCCTCAACTTGAATGGCAATGTTCATCTTTGGGAAGACGTAATAAGTCAGATTTTGCATTTTGAGGCGATATCTGTTCCACAACTCCTTCTAGATGTGATACTTTATTTCCATCTTCTTTGGGATGTACCTATATGGAAAGAAAGAAAAACTTCACAAATGAACTATCGTTATGATTGTACATGGTGAGGGACAATTATTTCATATGTAATAGGAATTGTTTCATAGTATTAAAAATATTCCCAACATTTTCATAAAATGTATACACGTTTCAAGTATATGTTTGTGACACTTTAATAACAGTTCGTACAATCTAAAATAAAGTTGTTCTCATAATTTCAATAAAAATGTTTCATCTCATTCAAAATAAATGTTTGTTTCATTTAAATCAAATATTTACACATTAAAAAAATATGTTCATGAATATTTTAAATTGCTTAATAAAAAATTTAAAAAATTGTATAATCGAAGGAAAACTTTCGTACCATTAACAAATTCATTCATTCATATGTGTGTTTCTTAGTTTGTGTGTGTGTGTGTGCGCGCGTGCGTGAAAGATGGCTCTCTAGCACGTTGTACTAGCTTTGTGCAGATTAAGATGGGGCTTGCTGTCGGAGCTATGGCCAGACCTGCCCATGACGGAGTGGGCAAAAGATATTGGAGAGGAAGGAGAGGGGATGGGAGGGGATCGGAGAGGGCGAGACGACTAAGGTTTTTGAATATGGTGTGTTAGACGCTGGTAGAGTTTTTTAGGGGAGGTGGTGGATAGCGTGGGCCATAGCAGGCCGGTACGACATGGCGACAGTGTCCAAGCCTCGCCATACCCGCCCCATATACATCTAGATACGGGGTTGCCGGACAACCCAAACGGTTGGGCTGGTTGTGGCGCGGCTTTGAAGGCTGTAGTCGTAAATGCTCTTACTCCTTATCTCTAACTTAAGGATGTGGGGTCGGTTTAAGAAACATTAAAAGATATTATCATGTGGTTTGAAAAAAAATCGATAGGAAAGAACATGTATATACAAAATACCGAAACTGTAATAATATTATTATGTAATTGATAAGACTCGTATATATAGAATAATGTGGGGGAGAAAGATCTGAAGTAGAGGGCAAGTGGTAAAGGGTTTTAAACCTATTATACTTTTATAACTCTTACTATCTGTAAATTATGGGAAACAAATAAATTCGCAAAAAAGGGAAACAAATAAATTTCCTTCATTCTAATTGTATAGTCTACAAAGCAGAGACATGAGCTGCAAATAATGGGGATGTCTGATTTGGTTACCAGGGTTTAAAGTGATTTTCATCCAGCTCAAAAGGAAAGGAAAGTGCTAGATCCACTCGCCACTAGAAGCAAGAGCTGAGCGAATCCTTGCGATGTGTGGCAGTAGACGCAGCGGCGGGCCTCTCGACAACAGCGACAACCCCGGTGAGAGCCCCCGCACCCCCCTCCTTGCCGCGGTTCAGAGATGTCTATGCTGCTTTGGGGATCCGCGCGGTGGCTGGGGCTGGGGGTTGGGGGTGAACCAATTGTTGCATTTGGTGATTTTTTTTGCTCGATCCATCCATCGGGGCAAGGACTGATAGGAGTAATTTTTTAATTAGGCATGATTATTTGATTATTATTACCATTATAAGGTTTTGTTTGTTTGTTTTTAAGGTGATTCAGTTAGTGGAAAATTTACAAATCTGGCCGGGATTTCGGATGTCCCTTCCCACGGGTCGTCTAACTGAGCGAGGCAACTAGGGGCTCCTGTCCCTCCTTCCAGCGCCCCCTTAACCCCCTCAACCCTTGTGGTGCTGGTGGCGAAGGCCCCAACTCACCCCCGCCGCCCCCTACACGACGATCCAGCTCCGGTGGAGGCGGTTGTCTGCAATGCCCCTTGGTCATTGACCGATCCGGTGACGTTGTGTCATCTTGGGTGGTGCTGTGTCGGGTGGTTAGGTGGCGGTGGTGTGGCTTCTTGGCTGTGGGGCGGCTGGCGTTGGTGCCCTTCCAGCCCGGATCTAGGCCCTTTTGGACCCCATCTGGGTCTGGGCAGGCCTTGTTGGGCTTGCATGCGTCGTTTCCGACGGAAGGAGGAGGGGCACGCACTGGTGGTGGTAGAGACGGCGACACACTGACTACAGCGGGGCGACAGGAGCTTCACGAGACCGTTTTTGGGCTCGGACGAGCCTAGGTTGCCTGGGTTGCTTCTGATGTTGCATCTGTTCAGTTACCACCGAGGGCGGTGGAGATTGTCCCCTCCAGCGCGGGTGTTGAGTCTGCCGCTTCTCGTTGATGGAGTGCGATGGATCGTCTGGGGTCATGGTTGGTTGGCAGTCGGGAGAAATCTTTGTCAGCTTGACCGACATCGACGCGGTGACGCCCGTGGGCGCCGATGTGCCTTCCTTAAGGGCGTCGGGTATATCCCTTAACCCAAGCCCCTTCGCGTACCGATGAAAACCCTGGGACAAGTCTGGGCCGGAGCGTTGTCATCGTGTTCCTTCTTAAAGGTGCTGCTTTGTATGTTGCATTCCACAGTGCTAGGAGCGTGGTGGGAATTTTCCAGTTTGCACAAGGGTTGCGGGTTATCATCGTTTTCATTGATCCTATGTGGTTGGCATTATTTTGCCTTTTGTTTCATTTGGACATGCTTGTGTTGAGACCCCGGCAATCGTATCGTGTGGTTGATATAATAATATATAGCAGGGCCAAAGCCTATTTTGAGGATTCATTTAGTTCCATTTGCTTGGAGTTTAGATTACACAGTCCAGGTGAGTGTACAAAGATTAGATATATACCCTTTGGATTTCTATTTGATTTGATTTCTTGGATGTATTTTTTGACTTGCTTGGAGGTTAGATTAATCACATAGTCCAACTATGAATGAATCTCATCTTTGTCGAAAAAAATGAAATAGTCTCATCTCATATAGTTAAGACCGATGATATATTCATGTTACCAACTGTTTTGTTGCTTATCTCAGGTTTTCCTTAACGTTACCATGCTCAATTCTGTAACATCTTGTCCATTGCCAATTACTGCTTGATTGGCCTATATTTGGTTCATAACCTAAGTATATATACCAAAACTGATCAAACAATCTGCCCAACTTGCTGCAATTGTGATAAACTGATAACTGATCCTACTGTCGTGCACCCAGGTCCAGGGGGTGGTTGGGAGACTATTGAGAATAAGAAGAAGAAATCAGGGCAAACATCTGGGAGGGGACAATGGGCACCACGGTTTTCATCCTCGAATGCTCCACCCAATACAACATGCCAAGCTTGAATAGCAACGGATCTTCGCGTCCTTTAGGAAACAATTCGGCTCCTCAACTTGTATGACAATGTTCATCTTTGGGAACACGTAAGAAGTCAGATTTTGCATTTTCAGGCGATATCTGCGCCTCAACTTCCTGTAGATGTGATACTTGATTTCCATCTTTTTTGGGATGTACCTATCTGGAAAAATAGAAAAACTTCACACATGAAGTATCGTTATGATTCAACATGGAGAGGGACCGATATTTCGTAGGTAATAGGAAATGTTTCATATTATTATAAAAATGTTCCCAACATTTTCAAAAAATGTATACACGTTTCAAGTATATTTTTGTTACACTTTAATAATTGCTCATACAATCTAAAATAAATTTGTTCTCATAATTTCAATAAAATGTTTCATCTCTTTCAAAAAAATGTTTGTGACATTTTAATGAAATATTTACACGTTAAAAAATATGTTCATGAATTTTTTTAAATTGCTTTATAAAAAATTAAAAAGTTGTACAATTTAACAAAAAGTTTTGTACCATTAACAAATTCATAATATCCGAGGGGAACTAATCTTCGAGTGATTCACGGCCCCGGCTGGTGCTGCCCACACTCATAAAGAGGCCCTCTGGATCCGCTATCAGATTACGTCCAATGGCCAATACTCACACTTGCCTCAGCCTTAGATCCGGGGCAGATCGCGTTTTCGGACGAGAGGAGGATCGACCCCGCCGGACTATCTCCTACCAGTAGTAAAAAATAGGGCTTTGTCCAAACTCAATATACACATTATTCCCGGTTGCTTCATGAACCGAGGCTATTGTGAGCATTAGTCCCGGTTCGAGTGGCTAAGGCGTTGGGAAGGCATTAGTCCCAGTTCAAATGGGACCTTTAGTGCTGGTTTGAGACCCGAACTGGGACTAAAGGGTGCGATGCCCTTTAGTCCCGGTTCGTGTCTCAAACCGGGACTAAAGGTTCAAACTCTACCCCCTTGTGTATCGCCTTTTCATTTTTGTAAAAAACAAAAGAAAATGATAAAAACTTCAAAAATTAAAATCCTTTGAGATGTAGTTATGTTACTACATCTACTAGTTAGGAAAATTAAAAAACTTAAATTTGGACATGTTTTGCAAAAGGAAGTGTTATGAAAAAGTAAAACGACCATATCTGTTACATATGATGTTGAAAAACCCTAGCATAATATATCAAAAAATCAGGCTTTTGTCGGACCGGTGGTCGGGTCGGGTCATTCCAGGCTTGGGCCTGGGTTTTAAGCATCGGGCTTACGGCCACCACGACCATGTCAGCCACAGTATACACATCACTCCTATCCATACCGGATTTCTAAAAGCGAGGAAGCCATGATAATAAATGCTTGGAAAAAATGTTTCAACCATCGTAGAGAGCTACTTGGAAGCAACACTGTGCATAGGCCAAGACTTGGAGACAGGATGATCTCCGTTCTTCATTATGGAGAGTTCAGTTTCCTTAATGAAGAGTCAATGCCTATGTTGTTTTATGATATTTTACCTAAGAGAGGGTAGAGTAGGACCTATGAGAGGAGTAGGTCCTAGGTAGAATGTGTTATTATGTGCTATAATGTGTTAGAGTTAATGAGGAGGATGAGGAATTGTGATTATGACTAGTGACCAACTTGTTATATATATGATATCTCATTGACGAATATTGTTTGGTGGTGATGACTACTGGTAATGAATATGCTATTTAAACAGACTAGTTCATGATGAGTTGTTATTGTATAAAAGATATATCTGTTTAAACATGTACAACGCCAAAATATTAAAAAGAAAACATAAATGTTAGCAGTACGCTGGCCTAAAAACGCGCTACTAGTAGTTGAACATACCAGTAGCGCTGGTCTATAAACACGCTACTGCTAGAAAATAGCTGTAGCGTCGTAGCAGTAGGCTGGTACCCGCGCTACTAATAGCCAAAAAACCAGCGCTACTGGTAAGGGTTTTCCTAGTAGTGTTAGTACACTAATTGGACGGCCAATCTGAAGAACCCAAAGATTATACACAAAATATGTGGAAAAGCTTTATGTTTGCATTCAAGCTCAACAATAATAGTGGACAATTATGGTACACTACAATATACATTCATGATTAGATTCTTTCTTCCTAGAATGTAAACGGATTTGTCTTTCAGATAATTGTAACTATGTTCATCATATGTTCATTCATGTTACCATACAACTAAAAGGCCACTTTATTTCAATTATGCTGTAGAAACCTACCAAAGTGATAAACATGCAAAGAAATTGTATATAGTACAAATATTGACGGTGATATAACTAGCAAGTACTTTTAGCATTAGCAACACTATATTTGAGTTTGTTTTATGCTCTTCCTTTACCGAAGACCAAACAGTAAAAATGCAATGAACTATTTGAAATTAATGTCAAACTACAAGTAAAATCACTAAGATTGTTATTCTTTAAAAAGTAGGTCGTACCATATGTGTGTAAACGGCTCACAAATTTGTATATGAAAAGTATTTGTGTAATGCCATTGAATATTTCTGCGGCACACAAATTTCATGGTTTAAGATTGTCCCCAAGAACATGTTTTTTATTTGCTTTGCCTTTGCATTATAATTCTATACAGTGCCAAAGTAGTTAATCCCTCAAGTTCTAATATAACAATTTAACATGAATATTAGACACACACTAGCCATGATGAACCCTATCGATGAACCCTAGCGATGAAAAAAGTGGAGGGGATGAACTCATCGAGGGAAAAAGATGTAGGCGATGAACCCTAGTATTCCGTTGTGTCTGTCGCTGCCGTTGCTTCCGCCGCTACCGTCGAAGAAAACCTGTCTCGAAATGAAATGAACTCCAATCAAATTGGAGGGCAACGAGCGAGGAGAGAGGGAGAGAGAGAGAGTAAGATTAACTAACAACCGTAACCGGCCGTAATCGCAGCGGCGAAAATGAGCGGGGAGAGAGGGAGAGGAGGGGGAACAAGAGAGAGGGAGTGGGGCGAGGGTGCCGTTGTCCCCTTGGTTTTGGCCCCCACGGCCTCCTATTACTTGGCTTAGCACAATACTAAATTCGAATTATTATTAATTTAAAAAGTTTAGTATTTCCATTTAATTGTGGGTCATCATCGTTTTCATTGATCCCATGTGGTTGGCATTATTTTCTCCTTTGTTTCGTTTGGGCGTGCTTGTGCTGAGACCACAACAATTGTATTGGGTGGTTGATATATTAATATATAGCGGGGTGAAAGCCTATTCTGAGGATTCAGTTAGTTCCATGACCTTGGAGCTTAGATTACACAGTCCGGGTGAGTGTACAAAGATTAGATATATACCCGTTCGGTTTCTATTTGATTTGATTTCTTGGATTTCTTCTTTGACTTGCTTGGAGCTTAGATTAATTACATAGTCCAACTATGAAGTCTCATCTTTGTCGAAAAAAATGAATTACTCTCATATTATATAGTTAAGACCGACTGTTTGGTTGCTTGTTTGAGGTTTTCCTTAACGTTACCATGCTCAATTCTGTAACATGATGTTCGTTGCCAATTACTGCTTGCTTCGTCTATATTTGGTTCATAACCTAAGTACATATACCAAAACTGATCAAACAATTTGCCCATCTTGCTGCAATTGTGATAAACTGATAACTGATCCTACTGTCCTGCATCCAGGTCTAGGGGATGATATAACGTAAGCACCAAAAACAAATCAGGGATGGTTCGGCCGGTGAAAGGAACATATAGCCTTCTGCTATAATCTCATCTATAATCATTGTATGTGCTTTAACACAATGACAACTATTACAAGTTATTAATCTAGGATACGTACGGTCAACGTTTCAAGATTCTTAGTAGCGATCTTGAAAAAAAGTTTCTTAGTAGCTATAAATATTATAATTAAATTATATATATTATGACGAATTCGGCTAACCTATGGGTTAAATGAGGGTACGCATGACACGTCAGCATGAGCCATATATGATGGTCCAGCTGATGCATAAAGTAAAAAAACGTAAGTCCCTGTAGTCGATTCGTGATGGTCCCTGTCTGTCCTTCATAACTGCATCATTATTGTGAGCCTCATTCTCATCTTATTGATTAGTGACGATTTTTGTGACAAACCAGCAAAAACCGTCATCGATTGTGACAGTTTCTAATAACGTCACCAGAATTCTGTCATGGATTAACAGGTTTCTTGTTGTGGTGGCTGGGAGACTATTGAGAATAAGAAGAAGAAATCAAGGCAAACATCTGGGAGGGGACATAGGGAACCATGGACTTCATCCTCGAATGCTCCGGACAATATAGCATGCCAAGCTTGAATGGCAGTGGACCTTCGCGTCCTTCCTGAAATAATATGGCTCCTCAACTTGAATGGCAATTTTCATCTTTGGGAACACGTAAAATGTCAGATATTTGCATTTTGAGGCGATATCTGCTCCTCAACTCCTTGTAGATGTGATACTTGATTTCCATCTTTTTTGGGATGTGCCTATTTGGAAAGAAAGAAAAACATCACACATGAAGTATCGTTATGATTCAACATAGGAGAGGGACTGATATTTCATATGTAATAGGAAATGTTACCTAGTTTTAGAAAAATGTTCCCAACATTTTCAAAAATTGTATACACGTTTCAAGTATATGTTTGTGACACTTTAGTAACTGTTTGTACAATCTAAAATAAAGTAGTTCTCATAATTTCAATAAAAAATGATTCATCTCATTCAAAAAAATGTTTGTGACATTTAAATGAAATATTTACACATTAAAAATATGTTCACAAAATTTTGTAAATTGCTTTATAAAAATTAAAAAAATTGTATAATTTAAGAAAAAGTTCTGTACTATTAACAAATTCATTCATTCATATGTGTGTGTCTTAGTTTGTGTGTGTGCGCGCGGGCGTGAAAGTTGGCTCTCTAGCACGTTGTACTAGCTTTGTGATGATTAAGATGGGACTCGCTGTCGAAGCTGTGGCCGGACCTGGCCATGACAGAGTGGGCAAAAGAGACTGGAGAGAAAGGAGAGGGGACGGGAGGGGGCCAGAGGGCGAGAGGACTAAGGTTTTGACTAGGATTTGTTAGATGCAGGTGGAGTTTTTTAGGGTGAGTGGTGGGTAGTCTGGGCCATGGCAGGACGATACAACATGGCGGCAGTGTCCAAGCTTCGCCATACCCGCCCCACATATGTCTAGATATGGGGTTGCCGGACAGCCCAAACGAATGGGCTGGTTGCGGGGTAGCTTTTAGGGCTCTAGTTGTAAATGCTCTTACTCCTTTTTTACGGGTAAATACTCTTACTCCTTATCTCTAACTTAATGAGGTGGGGTCCGTCTAAGAAACATTAAAACATATTATCACGTGGTTTGAAAAATCAATAGGAAAGAACATGTATATACAAAATATTGAAGCCGTAATAATAATATTATGTATTGATCTGACTCGTATTTATAGAATAAAGAGGGGGAGAAATATTTGGAGTAGAAGTCAAGTGGTAAAGAGTTTTAAACCTATTATACTCTTATAACTCTTACTATCTGTAAATTAAGGGAAACCAATAAATCTGTGAAAAAATGGAAACAAATAAATTTGCTTCTTTCTAATTGTATAGTCTACAAAGCAGGAACATGAGCTGAAAATAAATGGGATGTCTGCTTTGGTCGCCAGGGTTTAAAGTGTTTTCCATCAAGCTCAAAAGGAAAGGAAAGTGTCAGCTCCACTCGATACTAGAAGCAAGAGCAGAGTGAATCCTCGCGATGTCTGGCATTAGACGAAGCGGTGGGCCTCCCGACAATGGCGACAACCCCGGTGAGAACCCCCGCCCGCCCCCTCCTTGCCACGGCTCAGAGTTGTCTATGCTGCTTTGGGGATCCGCGAGGTGTGGCTGGGGCAGGGGGCGAATCGATTGTTGCATCTGGTGATTTGCTTTTGCTCGATCCATCCATCGGGGTAAGGACAGATGAGGAGTGATTTGTGAATTAGGCATGATTATTTCATTATTATTATTGTTATTAGGTTTTGGTTTGTTTGTTTGTTTTTAAGGATATCCAGTTAGTTGAAAATTTACAAATCTGGCCGGGACTTCAGATCTCCCTCCCGCCTCATCGTCTAACCGAGCGAGGCGACTAGGGGCTCCTCTCCTTCCTTCTAGCACCCCCTTAACCCCTCAACCCATGTGGTACCGGTAGCAAAGGTCCCAACTCCCCCC
>NC_041386.1:698077612-698080100 GCF_002162155.2 Triticum dicoccoides | reverse complement strand
CCGCACGATAACCCGACAGAGGTGTGTTGTCTAGGGTGGCCCAGTGCCGGGTGGTGAGGTGACGGTGGCGCGGCTGCTTGGCTGCGGGGCAGCGAGGCGGTGCCCTCCGGCCCCGATCTAGGCCCTTTTGGGCCCCATCTAGATCTGTGCAGGCGATGTCGGGCTTGCATGCGTCATCTCCGGTGGAAGGAGGTGCGGCTTGTACTTGTGATGGTAGAGACGGCGACACGCTAACTACAGCGGGGCGACTTGACATTTACGACCCCGGTTTGGGATCGGCCGGGCCTAGGTTGCCTGTTTTGCTTCTGATGATCCATCTAGTCAGTTACCGCCGAGGGTGGGGGAGATTGTCCGCTCCCGCATGGCTGTTGACTTTGCCACTCCTCGTAGATGGAGTGCGACGGATCGTCCGGGGTCATGGTTGGTTGGCACTCGGGAGAAATCTTTGTCGGCTTGTCGACACCGATGAGGTGACGCACGTGTGCACCGTCGTGCCTTCCCTAAGGGCGTCGGGTATACCCCTTACCCGACGCACCTACACGTACTGGTGGAAACCCTGGGACAAGTCCAGCAGCGTCATCCTCGTCGCGTTCCATCTTGAAGGTGCTGCTTGGTATGCTGCGTTCCAGAGTGCTAGGAGCATGGTGGGAATTTTCCAGTTGACGCAACGGTTGCGGGCCATGATTGTTTTCATTGATCCGACGTGGTTAGCATTATTTTCTCTTTTGTTTCGCTGGGGCGTGCTTGTGCTGATACCCCAACAATTGTATCGTGTGGTTGATATATTAGTATATAGCGGGCCGAAAGCCTATTTTGAGGATTCAGTTAGTTCCGTGAGCTTGGAGCTTAGATTACACAGTCCTGGAGAATGCAAAAAGATTAGATATATACATGCTGGGTTTCTATTTGATTTGATTTCTTGGATTTCTTCTTTAACTTGCTTGGAGGTTAGATTAATTACATAGTCCAACTATGAACTAGTCTCATCTTTGTCGAAATGAATGAACTACTCTGATATCATATAGTTAAGACCGATGATATATTCATGCTGCCAGCTGTTTGGTTGCTCATCTCGGGTTTTACATAACATTACCATGCTCAATTCTGTAACATGTTGTCCATTGCCAATTACTTCTCGCTTGGTCTATATTTGGTTCATAACCTATGTATATATACCCAAACTGATCAAACAATTTGCCCAACTTGGTGCAATTGTGGTGAACTGATAACTGATCCTACCGTCATGCATCCAGGTCCAGGGGGTCGTTGGGAGACTATTGAGAATAAGAAGAAGAAATGAGGGCAAACATCTAGGACGGGACATAGGGCACCACAGACTTCATCCTCGAATGCTCCACCCAATACAGCATGACAAGATTGAATGGCAATGGATCTTCTTGTCCTCAACTTGAATGGCAATGTTCATCTTTGGGAAGACGTAACACTTCAGATTTTGCATTTTGAGGCGATATCTGCTCCAAACTCCTTGTAGACATGATACTTGATTTCCATCTTTTTTGGGATGTCCTATCTGGAAAGAAAGAAAAACTTCACACAAGAAGGACGGTTATGATGCAACATGGAGAGGGGCCCATATTTTATATGTAATAGGAAATGTTTCATAGTACTAAAAAATGTTCCCAACATTTTCAAAAAATGTATACATGCTTCAAGTATATGTTTGTGACACTTTAATAACGGTTCGTACAATCTAAAATAAAGTTGTTCTTATAATTTCACTAAAAAATCTTTCATCTCATTAAAGAAATTTGTGACATGCAAATAAAATATTTACACATTAAAAAATATGTTCATGAATTTTTTTAAAATTGCATTATAAAAATGAAAAAACTATATAATTTAAGAAAATGTTTCGTACCATTAAAAAATTCATTCATGCATATGTGTGTGTCTTAGTTTGTGTGTGTGCGCGCACGCGTGAAAGTTGGCTTTCTAGCACATTGTACTAGCTTTTTGCAGATTAAGATGGGGCTCGCTGTCGGAGCTGTGGCCGGATCTGGCCATGACGGAGTCGGTTGAAGCGAGTGGAGAGGAAGGAGAGGGGACGAGAGGGGACTGGACAGGGTGAGCGGGCTAAGGTTTTGACTAGGGTTTGTTAGATGAGGGTGGAGTTTTTTAGGGGGAGTGGTGGATGGCGTGGGCCATAGCAGGCCGATACGACCTGGCCGCAGTGTCCAAGCCTCGCCATACCCGCCCCACATACGTCTAGATATGGGGTTGCCGGACAGCCCAGACGGGCTGGCTGGTTGTGGGGCGGCTTTGAGGGCTCTAGTTGTAAATGCTCGTATTCCTTGTTTTACGGGTAAAATGCTCTTACTCCTCATCTCTGACTTAAGGAGGTGGGGTCGGTTTAAGAAATATTAAAAGATATTTTCATGTGGTTTGTAAAAAAAATCAATAGGAAAGATCATGTATATATACAAAATATTGAACCCGTAATAATATTATTATATATTGATCTGACTTG
>NC_041386.1:698074313-698077261 GCF_002162155.2 Triticum dicoccoides | reverse complement strand
TTTGAAGTAGAGGGCAAGTGGCAAAGGATTTTAAACCTGTTACACTTTCATAACTCTTACTATCTGTAAATTAACGAAAACAAATAAATCGGCAAAAAGGGAAACAAATAAATTTCCTTCTATCTAATTGTGTAGTCTACAAAGCAGAGACATGAGCTGGAACTAAAGGAGATGTCTGCTTTGGTTGCTAGGGTTTAAAGTAATTTCCATCCAGCTCAAAAGGAAAGGAAAGTGCGAGCTCCACTCGAACCTATAAGCAAGAACATAGCGAATCCTCGCGATGTCTAGGAGTAGACGCAGCGGCGGGCCTCCCAGCAATGGCGTCAACTCAGGTGAGAGCCCCTGCCCGCCCCCTCCGTGCCGCGGTTCGGAGATGTCTATGCTGCTTTGGGGATCCTCGCGGTGGCTGGGGCTGGGGGCTGCAGGTAAATCAATTGTTGCATTAGGTGATTCACTTTTGCTCGATTCATCCATCGGGTCAAGGACTGCTGATGAGTGATTTATGAATTAGGCATGATTGTTTCATTATTATTATTTTATTTTTATTTGGTTTGTTTGTTTGTTTTTAAGGGGATTCAGTTAGTTCAAAATTTACGAATCCGGCCGGGATTTCGGATCTCCCTCCCCCCGTGGCATCTAACCGAGCGAGGCGACTAGGGGCTCGTTTTCCTACTTCCAGCGCCCCCTTAACCCCCTCAACCTGTGTGGTGACGGTGAAGGCCCCGACTCCCCCCCCCTTCACGCCGCACCACACACGGCGATCCGGCTTGGGTGGAGGCGGCTGACGGTAGTGCCCCTTGGCCGTTGTCGGATCTGGCGGCGGTGTGTCGTCTCACGTGGCGCAATGGCGGGTGGTAAGGTGGCGGTGGTGCGGCTGCTTGGCTGCGGGGCAGCGAGGCGGCAGGCGGCAGTGCCCTCCGGCCTTGATCTTGGCCCTTTTGGGGCCCATCTGGATCAGGGCAGGCCATATCGGGCATGCCTGTGTCCTCTCCGGCGTTAGGAGGTGCGGCTCGTGCTGGTGTTGGTAGAGACGGTGACACGCTGACTACAGCGTGGCGACACGAGCTTTACGATCCCGTTTTGGGCTCGGCCAGGCCTAGGTTGCCTGGTTTGCTCTGGATGTTGCATCTGGTCAGTTATAGCTGAGAGTGGGGAGATTGCCCCCTCCCACGTGGGTGCTGACTCCGCCGCTCCTCCTTGATGTAGTGTGATGGATCATCCTGGTCATGGTTGGTTGGCAGTCGGGAGAAAGCTTTGTCAGCTTGACCGACAGCGACGCGGTGACGCCCGTGGGCGCCACTGTGCCTTCCTTAACGGCGTGGGTATACCCCTTACCCCACGCCCCTATGCGTACCGGGGGAAACCCTGGGACAAGTCTAGGCTATAGCGTCGTCGTTGTCATGTTCCTTCTTGAAGGTCCTGCTTGGTATGTTGCGTTCTAGAGTGCTAGAAGTGTGGTGGGAATTTTGCAGTTGGCGTAAAGGTTGTGGGTCATGATTGCTTTCATTGATCCGACGTGGTTGGCATTATTTTCTCTTATTTTCGTTTGGGTGTGCTTGTGCTGATACCCCAACAATTGTATCAGGTGGTTGATATATTAGTATATAGCGGGCCGAAAGCCTATTTTGATGATTCATTAGTTCCTTGAGCTTGGAGCTTAGATTACACAGTCCGAGTGAGTGTAAAAAGATTATATATATACATGTTGGGTTTCTATTTGATTTGATTTCCTGGATTTCTTCTTTAACTTGCTTGGAGGTTAGCTTAATTACATAGTCCAACTATGAATGAGTCTCAACTTTGTCGAAAAAAATGAACTAGTCTCATCTCATACAGTTAAGACCGATGATATATTCATGCTGGCAACTGTTTGGTTGCTTGTCTCAGGTTTTCCTTAACATTACCAAGCTCAATTCAATGACATGTTGTCCATTGCGAATTACTACTTGCTTGGTTATATTTGGTTCATAACCTAAGTATATATACCAAAACTAATCAAACAATTTTCCCAACTTACTTCAATTGTGATAAACTGATGACTGATCCTACTATCCTGCATCCAGGTCCGGGGGTGGTTGGGAGACTATTGAGAATAAGAAGAAGAAATCAGGGCAAACACCTGGGAGGGGACAATGGGCACCACGGACTTCATCCCCGAATGCTCCACCTAATGCAGCATGGCAATCTTGAATGGCAATGGATCTTCACGTCCTTCAGGAAACAATTCGACTCCTCAACTTGAATGGCAATGTTCATCTTTGGAAGACATAAGAAGTCAGATTTTGCATTTTGAGGCGATATCTGCTCCTCAACTCCTAGTAGATGTGATACTTGATTTCCACATTTTTTGGGATGTACCTATCTAGAAAGAAAAAAAACTTTAGACATGAAGTATGGTTATAATTCAACAAGGAGAGGGACCGATATTTTGTATGCAATAGGAAATGTTTCATAGTATTAAAAAAATGTTCCCAACATTTTCAAAAAATGAATACATGTTTCAAGTATATGTTTGTGACACTTTAATAATGGTTCGTACAATCTAAAATAAAGTTCTCATAATTTCACTAAAAAATATTTCATCTCATTAAAGAAATGTTTGTGTCATTCAAATGAAATATTTACACATTAAAAATTATGTTCATGGATTTTTTAAATTGCTTTATAAAAATAAAAAACTGTAAAATTTAAGAAAATGTTTCGTACCATTTGAAAATTCATTCATTCATATGTGTGTGTCTTAGTTTGTGTGTGTGCGCGCGCGCGTGAAAGTTGGCTCTCTAGCACGTTGTACTAGCTTTGTGATGGTTAAGCTGGAGCTCGCTGTCAGAGCTGTGCCCGGAGCTGGCCATGACAGAGTAGGCTGAAGAGAATGGAGAGGAAGGATAGAGGACGGGAGGGGACGGGAGAGGGCGAGCGGAATAAGGTTTTGACTAGGGTTTGTTAGA
>NC_041386.1:698072885-698073979 GCF_002162155.2 Triticum dicoccoides | reverse complement strand
GTTGGTGGGTGGCGTGGGCCATAGCAGGCTGATACGACGTGGCCGCAGTGTCCAAGCCTCGCCATACCCACCCCACATACTTCTAGATATGGGGTCGCTGGACCACCCAGACGGGTTGGCTGGTTGTGGGGTGGCTTTGAGGGCTCTAGTTATAAATGCTCGTATTCCTTGTTTTACGGGTAAGTGCTCTTACTCCTTATCTCTGACGTAAGGAGGTGGGGTCGGTTTCAAAAATATTAAAAGATATTATCAGGTGGTTTGGAAAAAAATCAATAGGAAGGAACATGTATATATACAAAATATTGAACCCGTAATAATATTATTATTTATTTATCTGACTCGTATTTATAGAATAATGTGGGGGAGGAATATTCGAAGTAGAGGGAAAGTGGCAAAGGATGTTTAACCTGTTATAATTTTATAACTCTTACTATCTGTAAATTAACGGAAACAAATAAATTCGCAAAAAGGGAAGCAAATAAATTTCCTTCTATCTAATTGTATAGTCTAGAAAGCAGAGACATGAGCTGGAAAGAAACGGGATGTCTACTTTAGTTGCCAGGGTTTAAAGTGATTTCCATCCAGCTCAAAGGGAAAGGGAAGTGCCAGCTCAGCTCGAAACTAGAAGCAAGAGCAGAGCGAATCCTCGCGGTGTCTAGCAGAAAACGCAACGGCAGGCCTCCCGGCAATGGCGACAACCCGGGTGAGAGCCCCTGCCCTCCCCCTCCGTACCGCGGTTCAGAGATGTCTATGCTGCCTTGGCGATCCGCGCGGTGGCTGGGGCTCGGGGCTACGGGAAATCAATTGTTGCATCTGGTGATTCTTTTTTGCACGATCCATCCATCGGGGCAAGGATTGATGAGGAGTGATTTGTGAATTAGGCATGATTATTTCATTATTATTATTGTTATTAGATTTTGGTTTGTTTGTTTGTTTTTAAGGGCATTTAGTTAGTTGAAAATTTACAAATCCGGCAGGGATTTCGGATCTCCCTCCACCCGTGGAGTCTAACCGAGCGAGGCGACTAGGGGCTCCTTTTCCTACTTCCATCGCCCCCTTAACCCCCTCAACCTGCGTGGTGCCGGCGGTGAAGC
>NC_041386.1:698054341-698072622 GCF_002162155.2 Triticum dicoccoides | reverse complement strand
GATCCAGCTTGGGTGGAGGCAGCCGACGGTAGTGCCCCTTGGCCGTTGTTGGATCCGGCGACGGTGTGTCATCTCACGGGGCGCAGTGCCGTGTGGTGAGGTGGTGGTGGCGCGGCTGCTTGGCTACGGGGCGGCGCGGCAACAGGCGACAGTGCCCTACGGCCTAGATGTAGGCCCTTTTCGACCCCATCTGGATCAGGGCAGGCCATGTCGGGCATGCCTCCGTCATCTCCGGCGGAAGGTGGTGCGGCTCCTCCTTGATGGAGTGCGATGGATCGTCCGCGGTCATGGTTGGTTGGAAGTTGGGAGATACCTTTGTCGGCTTGACCGACAGCTACGTGGTGACGCCCGTGGGCGCCGCTGTACCTTCCTTACGGGCGTGGGTATACCCCTTACCCCACACCCCTATGCGTACCTAGGGAAAACCTGGGACAAGTCCGGGCTGTAGCATTGTCGTTGTCGTGTTCCTTCTTGAAGGTGTTGCTTGGTATGTTGCGTTTCAGAGTGCTAGGAGTGTGGTGGAATTTTCCAGTTGGCGCAACGGTTGCGGGCCATGATTGTTTTCATTGATCCGACGTGGTTGGCATTATTTTCACTTTTCTTTCGCTGGGGCGTGCTTGTGCTGATACCCCAACAATTGTATCGTGTGGTTGATATATTAGTATATAGCGGGCCGAAAGCCTATTTTGAGGATTCAGTTAGTTCCGTGAGCTTGGAGCTTAGATTACACAGTCCTGGTGAGTGCAAAAAGATTAGATATATACATGCTGGGTTTCTATTTGATTTGATTTCTTGGATTTCTTCTTTAACTTGCTTGGAGGTTAGATTAATTACAAAGTCCAACTATGAACTAGTCTCATCTTTGTCAAAAAAAATGAACTAGTCTCATCTCATATAGTTAAGACCGATGATGTATTCATGCTGCCAACTGTTTGGTTGCTTGTCTCAGGTTTTCCTTAACGTTACCAAGCTCAATTCTATAACATGCTGTCCATTGCCAATTACTGCTTGCTTGGTCTATATTGGGTTCATAACCTAAGTATATATACCAAAACTGATCAAACAATTTGCCCAACTTACTTCATAAACTGATAACTGATCATACTATCCTGCATCCAGGTCCAGGGGGTGGTTGGGAGACTATTGAGAATAAGAAGAAGAAATCAGGGCAAACACCTGGGAGGGGACAAAATGGGCACCATGGACTTCATCCCCAAATACTCCGCCCAATGCAGCATGCCAAGCTTGAATGGCAATGGATCTTCGCGTCCTTCAGGAAACTATTCAGCTCCTCAACTTGTATGGCAATGTTCATCTTTGGGAAGACGTAAGAAATCAGATTTTGCATTTCGAGGCGATATCTGCTCCTCAACTCCTTGTAGATGTGATACTTGATTTCCATCTTTTTTGGTATGTACCTATCTGGAAAGAAAGAAAAACTTCACACATGAAGTATGCTTATGATTCAACATGGAGAGGAACTGATATTTTATATGTAATAGGAAATGTTTAATAGTATTAAAAAAATCCCAAAATTTTCAGAAAATGTATACATGTTTCAAGTATATGTTTGTGACACTTTAATAATGGTCCATACAATCTAAAATAAAGTTGTTCTCATAATTTCACTAAAAAGTATTTCATCTCATAAAAGAAATGTTTGTAACATTCAAATGAAGTATTTACACATTAAAAAATATGTTCATGAATTTTTTAAATTTCTTTATAAAAATAAAAAATCTGTATAATTTAAGAAAATGTTTCGTACCATTAAAAAAATCCATTCATTCATATGTGTGTGTGTTAGTTCGTGTGTGTGCGCGCGCGCGTGAAAGTTGGTTCTCTATCACGTCGTACTAGCTTTGTGCTGATTAAAATGGGGCTCGTTGTCGGAGTTGTGGATAGACCTGGCGATTACGGAGTAGGCTGAAGAGAATGGAGAGGAAGGATAGGGGACGGGAGGGGCCGGAGAGGGTGAGCGAGCTAAGGTTTTTACTAGGATTTGTTAGACGCGGGTGGTGTTTTGTACGGGGAGTGGTGGATGGCGTGGGCCATAGCAGTGTCCAAGCCTCGCCATACCCGCCACACATACGTCTAGATATGGGGTTGCCGGACAGCCCAGACCACCCATACGACTGGATATGGGGTTGGCTGGTTGTGGGGCGGCTGTGAGGGCTCTAGTTGTAAATGCTTGTATTCCTTGTTTTACAGGTAAATGCTCTTACTCCTCATCTTTTGTTGGGGAACGTTGCAGAAAATTAAAAAAAATTCCTACGGTTTCACCAAGATTCATCTATGAGTTCATCTAAGCAACGAGTCAAGGGAGTGAGTTTGCATCTACATACCACTTGTAGATCGCGTACGGAAGCGTTTGAGGGAACGGTGATGATGGAGTCGTACTCGCCGTGATTCAGATCACCGATGACCAAGTGCTGAACGGACAGCACCTCCGCGTTCAACACACGTACGGTACGGGCGACGTCTCCTCCTTCTTGATCCAGCAAGGGGAAAGGAGAGGTTGAGGAAGAAGGCTTCAGCAGCAGCACGACGGCGTGATGATGGTGGAGAGGCAGTACTCCGACAGGGCTTCGCCAAGCACACAACGGAGGAGGAGAGGTGTTGGGGAGGGGAGGGGCTGCGCCTTGGCTTGGGTGTTCAGCCCTCCCCTCACCCCTCTATTTATAGGGGAAGGGGCAAGGGGGGCCGGCCCCTCTAGATGGGATCTAGAGGGGGGGGGGCGGCCAGGGAGGGGGGACTTGCCCCCCAAGCAAAGGGGGCGCCCCCTCTAGGGTTCCCCCCAACCCTAGGCGCATGGGCCCAAGGGGAGGGGGGCGCGCCCAGCCCTCCAGGGGCTGGCTCCTGCCCAATGCAGCCCATGTGGCCCCCCGGGAGGGGTGGCCCCTCCCGGTGGACCCCCCGGAACCCTTCCGGTGGCCCCGGTACAATACCGATATGCCCCCGAAACATTCCGGTGTTCGTATGACAACTTCCCATATATAAATCTTCATCTCCGGACCATTCCGGAACTCCTCGTGACGTCCGGGATCTCATCCAGGACTCCGAACAACTTTCGGTAATCACATACAAGTCTTCCTAATAACCCTAGCGTCACCGAACCTTAAGTGTGTAGACCCTACGGGTTTGGGAGACACGCAGACATGACCGAGACGGCTCTCCGGTCAATAACCAACAGCGGGATCTCGATACCCATGTTGGCTCCCACATGCTCCTCGATTATGTCATCGGATGAACCACGATGTCGAGGATTCAATCAACCCCGTATGCAATTCCCTTTGTCAGTCGGTATGTTACTTGCCCGACACTCGATCGTCGGTATCCGAATACCTCGTTCAGTCTCGTTACCGGCAAGTCACTTTACTCGTACCGCAATGCATGATCCCGTGACCAAACACTTGGTCACTTTGAGCTCATTATGATGATGCATTACCGAGTGGGCCCAGAGATACCTCTCCGTCATACGGAGTGACAAATCCCAGTCTCGATCCGTGTCAACCCAACAGACACTTTCGGAGATACCTGTAGTGCACCTTTATAGTCACCCAGTTACGTTGTGACGTTTGGTACACCCAAAGCACTCCTACGGTATCCGGGAGTTACACGATCTCATGGTCTAAGGAAGGGATACTTGACATTGGAAAAGCTCTAGCAAAACGAACTACACGATCTTGTGCTATGCTTAGGATTGGGTCTTGTCCATCACATCATTCTCCTAATGATGTGATCCCGTTGTCAATGACATCTAATGTCCATAGTCAGGAAACCATGACTATCTGTTGACCAACGAGCTAGTCAACTAGAGACTCACTAGGGACATGTTATGGTCTATGTATTCACACGTGTATTACGATTTCCGGATAATACAGTTATAGCATGAATAAAAGACAATTATCACGAACAAGGAAATATAATAATAACCCTTCTATTATCGCCTCTAGGGCATATTTCCAACAGTCTCCCACTTGCACTAGAGTCAATAATCTAGTTACATTGTGATGAATCGAACACCCATAGAGTTCTGGTGTTGATCATGTTTTGCTCGCGGAAGAGGTTTAGTCAACGGATCTGCGACATTCAGATCCGTATGTACTTTGCAAATATCTATGTCTCCATCTTGAACATTTTCACGGATGGAGTTGAAACGACGCTTGATGTGCCTGGTCTTCTTGTGAAACCTGGGCTCCTTGGCAAGGGCAATAGCTCCAGTGTTGTCACAGAAGAGTTTGATTGGCCCCGACGCATTGGGTATGACTCCTAGGTCGGTGATGAACTCCTTCACCCAAATAGCTTCATGTGTTGCCTCCGAGGCTGCCATGTACTCCGCTTCACATGTAGATCCCGCCACGACGCTCTGCTTGCAGCTGCACCAGCTTACTGCTCCACCATTCAACATATACACGTATCCAGTTTGTGACTTAGAGTCATCCAGATATGTGTCGAAGCTAGCGTCGACGTAACCCTTTACGGCGAGCTCTTCGTCACCTCCATAAACGAGAAACATGTCCTTTGTCCTTTTGAGGTACTTCAGGATATTTTTGACCGTTGTCTAGTGTTCCTTGCGGGGATTACTTTGGTACCTTCCTACCAAACTTACGGCAAGGTTTACATCAGTTCCGGTACACAGCATGGCATACATAATAGATCCTATGGCTGAGGCATAGGGGATGACGCTCATCTCTTCTTTATCTTTTGCCGTGGTCGTGCATTGAGCCGAGCTCAATCTCACACCTTGCAATACAGGCAAGAACCCTTTCTTGGACTAATCCATTTTGAACTTCTTCAAAATCTTATCAAGGTATGTGCTTTGTGAAAGACCTATGAGGCGTCTCGATCTATCCCTATAGATCTTGATGCCTAATATGTAAGCAGCTTCTCCAAGGTCCTTCATTGAAAAACACTTATTCAAGTAGGCCTTAATGTTGTCCAAGAATTCTATATCATTTCCCATCAAAAGTATGTCATCTACATATAATATGAGAAATGCTATAGAGCTCCCACTCACTTTCTTGTAAACGCAGGCTTCTCCATAAGTCTGCATAAACCCAAACGCTTTGATCATCTCATCAAAGCGAATGTTCCAACTCCGAGATGCTTGCACCAGCCCATAAATGGATCGCTGGAGCTTGCATACTTTGTTAGCGTTCTTAGGATCGACAAAACCTTCTGGCTGCATCATATACAGTTCTTACTTAAGATAACCGTTAAGGAATGCCGTTTTGACGTGTCCATCGGCCATATCTCATAATCATAGTATGCGGCAATTGCTAACATGATTCGGACGGACTTAAGCTTCGCTACGGGAGAGAAAGTCTCATCGTAGTCAATCCCTTGAACTTGTCGATAACCCTTAGCGACAAGTCGAGCTTTATAGATGGTAATGTTACCATCCGCGTCCGTCTTCTTCTTAAAGATCCATTTGTTTTCTATCGCTCGCCGATCATCGAGCAAGTCAGTCAAAGTCCATACTTTGTTTTCATACATGGATTCTATCTCGGATTTCATGGCTTCAAGCCATTTGTTGGAATCTGGGCCCGCCATCGCTTCTTCATAGTTCGAAGGTTCACCGTTGTCTAACAACATGATTTCCAGGACAGGGTTACCGTACCACTCTGGTGCGGAACGTGTCCTTGTGGACCTACAAAGTTCAGTAGCAACTTGATCCGAAGTAACTTGATCATTATCATTATTTTCCTCTTCAGATGGTGTAGGCATCACAGGAACATCTTCCTGAGCTGCACTACTATCCCGTTCAAGAGGTAGTACTTCATCGAGTTCTACTTTCCTCCCACTTACTTCTTTCGAGAGAAACTCTTTTTCCAGAAAGGATCCGTTCTTGGCAACAAAGATCTTGCCCTCGGATCTTAAGTAGAAGGTATACCCAATGGTTTCCTTAGGGTATCCTATGAAGACGCATTTTTCCGACTTGGGTTCGAGCTTTTCAGGTTGAAGTTTCTTGACATAAGCATCGCATCCCCAAACTTTTAGAAACGACAGCTTAGGTTTCTTCCCAAACCATAATTCATACGGTGTCGTCTCAACGGATTTAGACGGTGCCCTATTTAAAGTGAATGTAGCTGTCTCTAGAGCATATCCCCAAAATGATAGCGGTAAATCGGTAAGAGACATCATAGACCGCACCATATCCAATAGAGTGCGATTACGACGTTCGGACACACCGTTACGCTGAGGTGTTCCAGGCGGCGTGAGTTGTGAAACGATTCCACATTTCCTTAAGTGTGTACCAAATTCATGACTTAAGTATTCTCCTCCACGATCTGATTGTAGGAATTTTATCTTTCGGTCACGTTGATTCTCTACCTCATTCTGAAATTCCTTGAACTTTTCAAAGGTCTCAGACTTGTGTTTCATTAAGTAGACATACCCATATCTACTCAATTCATCAGTGAGAGTGAGAACATAACGATATCCTCCGCGAGCCTCAACGCTCATTGGACCGCACACATTGGTATGTATGATTTCCAACAAGTTGGTTGCTCGCTCCATTGTTCCGGAGAACGGAGTCTTGGTCATCTTGCCCATGAGGCATGGTTCGCATGTGTCAAATGATTCATAATCGAGAGACTCCAAAAGTCCATCAGCATGGAGCTTATTCATGCGCTTGACACCAATGTGACCAAGGCGGCAGTGCCACAAGAATGTGGGACTATCGTTATCGACTTCACATCTTTTGGTATTCACTCTATGAATATGTGTAACATTACGCTCGAGATTCATTAAGAATAAACCATTGACCATAGGGGCATGACCATAAAACATATCTCTCATATAAATAGAACAACCATTATTCTCGGATTTAAATGAGTAGCCATCTCTATCAAACGAGATCCAGATACAATGTTCATGCTAAAACTTGGCACCAAATAACAATTATTAAGGTTTATAACTAATCCCGTAGGTAAATGTAGAGGTAGCGTGCCGACGGCGATCACATCGACCTTGGAACCATTCCCGACGCGCATCTTCACCTCGTCCTTCGCCAGTCTCCGCTTATTCCGCAGCTCCTGCTATGAGTTACAAATGTGAGCAACGGCACCGGTATCAAATACCCAGGAGTTACTACGAGTACTGGTAAGGTACACATCAATTACATGTATATCAAATATACCTTTAGTGTTGCCGGCCTTCTTATCCGCTAAGTATTTGGGGCAGTTCCGCTTCCAGTGACCCTTCCCCTTGCAATAAAAGCACTCAGTCTTAGGCTTGGGTCCATTCTTTGACTTCTTCCCGGCAACTGGCTTACCGGGCGCAGCAACATCTTTGTCGTCCTTCTTGAAGTTCTTCTTACCCTTGCCCTTCTTGAACTTAGTGGTCTTATTGACCATCAACACTTGATGTTCTTTCTTGATTTCAACCTCAGCTGACTTCAGCATTGAGAATACTTCAGGAATGGTCTTCACCATCCCCTGCATATTATAGTTCATCACAAAGCTCTTGTAGCTTGGTGGGAGCGACTGAAGGATTCTGTCAATGACCGCCTCGTCCAGGAGGTTAATGTCCAGCTGGCACAGGCGGTTGTGCAACCCAGACATTTTGAGTATGTGCTCACTGACAGAACTGTTTTCCTCCATCTTACAACTATAGAACTTGTCGGAGACTTCATATCTCTCGACCCGGGCATGAGCTTGGAAAACTAGTTTCAGCTCCTCGAACATCTCATATGCTCCGTGTTGCTCAAAACGTTTTTGGAGCCCCGGTTCTAAGCTGTAAAGCATGCCGCACTGAACGAGGGAGTAATCATCAGCACGAGACTGCCAAGCATTCATAATGTCTTGGTTCTCTGGGACGGGAGCGTCACCTAGCGGTCCTTCTAGGACATATTGTTTCCTGGCAGCTATGAGGATGATCCTCAGGTTCCGGACCCAGTCCGTATAGTTGCTGCCATCATCTTTCAGCTTGGTTTTCTCTAGGAACGCATTGAAGTTCATGTTGACATGAGCGTTGGCCATTTGATCTACAAGACATATTTGCAAAAGTTTTTAGACTAAGTTCATGATAATTAAGTTCATCTAATCAAATTATTGAATGAACTCCCACTCAGATTAGACATCCCTCTAGTCATCTAAGTGTTAGACGATCCGAGTCGACTAGGCCGTGTCCGATCATCACGTGAGACGGACTAGTCATCGTCGGTGAACATTCTCATGTTGATCGTATCTTCCATACGACTCGTGTTCGACCTTTCGGTTTCCGTGTTCCGAGGCCATGTCTGTACATGCTAGGCTCGTCAAGTTAACCCTAAGTGTTTTGCATGTGTAAAACTGTCTTACACCCGTTGTATGTGAACGTAAGGATCTATCACACCCGATCATCACGTGGTGCTTCGAAACGACGAACTTTAGCAACGGTGCACAGTTAGGGGAGAACACTTCTTGAAATTGTTGTAAGGGATCATCTTATTTACTACCGTGGTTCTAAGTAAACAAGATGCATAATCATAATAAACATCACATGCAATTATATAGTAGTGACATGATATGGCCAATATCATATAGCTCCATTGATCTCCATCTTCGGGGCTCCATGATCATCTTGTCACCGACATGACACCATGATCTCCATCATCATGATCTCCATCATCGTGTCTTCATGAAGTTGTCACGCCAACGACTACTTCTACTTCTATGGCTAACACGTTTAGCAATAAAGTAAAGTAATTTACATGGCGTTCTTCAATGACACGCAGGTCATACAAAATAAAGACAACTCCTATGGCTCCTGCCGGTTGTCATACTCATCGACATGCAAGTCGTGATTCCTATTACATCAACATGATCTCATACATCACATAATATCATTCATCATTCATCACAACTTCTGGCCATATCACATCACATGGCAATTGCTGCAAAACCAAGTTAGACGTCCTCTAATTGTTGTTGCATCTTTTACGTGGCTGCAATTGGGTTCTAGCAAGAACGTTTTCTTACCTACGAATAACCACAACGTGATTTTTGTCAACTTCTATTTACCCTTCATAAGGACCCTTTTCATCGAATCCGCTCCAACTAAAGTGGGAGAGAGACACCCGCCAGCCACCTTATGCAATTAGTGCATGTTAGTCGGTGGAACCGGTCTCACGTAAGCGTACGTGTAAGGTTGGTCCGGGCCGCTTCATCCCACAATACCGCTGAAGCAAGATAAGACTAGTAGCGGCAAGCAAGTTGAAAAGATCTACGCCCACAACCAAATTGTGTTCTACTCGTGCAACAGAGAACTACGCATAGACCTGGCTCATGATGCCACTGTTGGGGAACGTTGCAGAAAATTAAAAAATTTTCCTACGGTTTCACCAAGATCCATCTATGAGTTCATCTAAGCAACGAGTCAAGGGAGTGAGTTTGCATCTACATACCACTTGTAGATCGCGTACGGAAGCGTTTGAGGGAACAAGGATGATGGAGTCGTACTCGCCGTGATTCAGATCACCGATGACCAAGTGTTGAATGGACAGCACCTCCGCGTTCAACACACGTACGGTACGGACGACGTCTCCTCCTTCTTGATCCAGCAAGGGGAAAGGAGAGGTTGAGGAAGAAGGCTCCAGCAGCAGCACGACGGCGTGATGATGGTGGAGAGGCAGTACTCCGACAGGGGTTCGCCAAGCACACAACGAAGGAGGAGAGGTGTTGGGGAGGGGAGGGGCTGCGCCTTGGCTTGGGTGTTCAGCCCTCCCCTCACCCCTCTATTTATAGGGGAAGGGGCAAGGGGGGCCGGCCCCTCTAGATGGGATCTAGAGGGGGGGCGGCGGCCAGGGAGGGGGGACTTGCCCCCCAAGCAAAGGGGGCGCCCCCTCTAGGGTTCCCCCCCAACCCTAGGCGCATGGGCCCAAGGGGGGGGGGGCGCCCAGCCCTCCAGGGGCTGACTCCTGCCCCCATGCAGCCCATGTGGCCCCCCCAGAAGGGGTGGCCCCTCCCGGTGGACCCCCCGGAACCCTTCCGGTGGCCCCGGTACAATACCGATATGCCCCCGAAACCTTTCGGTGTCCGTATGACAACTTCCCATATATAAATCTTCACCTCCGGACCATTCCGGAACTCCTCGTGACGTCCGGGATCTCATCCGGGACTCCGAACAACTTTCGTTAATCACATGAGGTATGCCTCCGAACAACTTTGGTAATCACATACAAGTCTTCCTCATAACCCTAGCGTCACCGAACCTTAAGTGTGTAGACCCTACGGGTTCGGGAGACACGCAGACATGACCGAGACGGCTCTCCGGTCAATAACCAACAGCGGGATCTGGATACCCATGTTGGCTCCCACATGCTCCTCGATGATGTCATCGGATGAACCACGATGTCGAGGATTCAATCAACCTCGTATGCAATTCCCTTTGTCAGTCGGTATGTTACTTGCCCGAGACTCGATCGTCGGTATCCCAATACCTCGTTCAGTCTTGTTACCGGGAAGTCACTTTACTCGTACCGCAATGCATGATCCCGTGACCAAACACTTGGTCACTTTGATCTCATTATGATGATGCATTACCGAGTGGGCCCAGAGATACCTCTCCGTCATATGGAGTGACAAATCCCAGTCTCAATCCGTGTCAACCCAACAGACACTTTCGGAGATACCTGTAGTGCACCTTTATAGTCACCCAGTTACGTTGTGACGTTTGGTACACCCAAAGCACTCCTACGGTATCCGGGAGTTACATGATCTCATGGTCTAAGGAAGGGATACTTGACATTGGAAAAGCTCTAACAAAACTAACTACACGATCTTGTGCTATGCTTAGGATTGGGTCTTGTCCATCACATCATTCTCCTAATGATGTGATCCCGTTGTCAATGACATCTAATGTCCATAGTCAGGAAACCATGACTATCTGTTGACCAACGAGCTAGTCAACTAGAGGCTCACTAGGGACATGTTATGGTCTATGTATTCACACGTGTATTACGATTTCCGGATAATACAGTTATAGCATGAATAAAAGACAATTATCACGAACAAGGAAATATAATAATAACCCTTTTATTATTGCCTCTAGGGCATATTTCCAACATCTCTGACTTAAGGAGGTTGGGTCGGTTTAAGAAATATTAAAAGATATTATCAAGTGGTTTGAAAAAAAACCAATAGGAAAGAATATGTATATATGCAAAGTATTGAACCCGTAATAATAATTATGTATTGATCTGACTCGTATTTATAGAATAATGTGGGGGAGGAATATTCAAATTAAAGGGCAAGTGGCAAAGGGTTTTAAACCTTTTATACTTTTATAACTCTTACTATTTGTAAATTAACGGAAACAAATAAATCCACAAAAGAAGGAAACACATAAATTTCCTTCTATCTAATTGTATAGTCTACAAAGCAGAGACATGAGCTGGAAATAAAGGGGATGTCTACTTTGGTTGCCATGGTTTAAAGTGATTTCCATCCAGCTCAAAAGGGAAGGAAAGTGCCAGCTCCGCTCTAAACTAGAAGCAAGAGATAAGCAAATCCTCACGATGTCTAGCAGTAGACGCAGCGGCGGGCCTCCCAGCAATGGCGACAACCACGGTAAGAGCCCTTGCCCCCCCCCCTCCGTGCCGCGGTTCAGAGATGTCTATGCTGCTTTGGGGATCCACGTGGTGGCTGGGGTATAGTAGTAGAAAAAGGGCCTAATGTGAAGCAAATTAGTCCCGGATTTGTAGCTGAACCGACACTAATGGTCACATTAGTGTCGGTTCAAATGGCTAGGCGGGCGTCGCTCATTAGTACCGGTTCGTGGCGAACCTTTAGTACCGGTTCATGCCATGAACCGGTAGTAAAGAGGCCGTGGCAGGCTATTGGTAGGCTGGGGCCCCACCAACACCTTTTTTAGTCCCACCTCGCTCCGCTAACAGGGTTTTTACCACCTTAAATATATTATTTCTCAAGATATCACAACCACTTGGTCTTCACTGAATTGTATGTGTAGGATCTGTGGCTACAATAGGAATCTTCGCCGGTTCTTAAACCGGGGAAGATTCCTATTGACAATTCAGATCGTACACAAAAAGATCATTGATGATCAATGCATTTTTGATGTATATTTTTACAGGTTGGAACTTGGCATGGTATCATCATTTCACCCACATAGCATGTGCGAAAAAGTAGAAAGGGTTACGACAAAAACTGGATGCACTTTGTGTACAAACTGGACAATCTCTTTCGAAATATCAGGGTTTCGGAAGAAAACTCATCTGTTACACCGGCACTTCAATTTTTAAAACTTATTACAACTCGAGACTTTTTTTACGTTCAGTATGCATCATTCGAAGCCACGTCATCAACTTTCAACCCTTTCTGACATCATTTGCTATTTTTCATGCATTTATAGATTTTTTTGAGCTAACTGACCCTGAAATTGAAAGCACTACAAATGAACTCTGAAAAGGTTGGAACTTGGCATGGTATCATCATTTCACCCACATAGGATGTGCGAAAAGGTAGAGAGGGTTACGACAAAAACTGGATGCACTTCGTGTACAAACTGGACAATCTCTTTCGAAGTATCAGGGTTTCGGACGAAAACTCATCTATTACACCGTCACTTCATTTTTTAAACTTATTACAATTTTTTGTCCAGTATGCACCATTCAAAGCCACGTCGTGAACTTTCAGCCCTTTCTGACATCATTTGCTATTTTTCATGCATTTACAGATTCGTTTGAGCTAAATGACCTTGAAATTAAAAAACACTAAAAATGAATTCTGAAAAGAATATATTAAATTTTTTGTACAACACAAAACAACTCAGAAATAAATAAAAGAATATTAAACTTTTTGTACCTAAAGCAACATATTCACAATAATACTCTAAATACGGCATAAACCAACTCAAAAATAAATAAAAGAATATTAAAAATTTTGTACCTAAAGCAAAAATATTCACAAAAAACTCTAAATACAGCTTAAAACAACTCAGAAATAAATAAATAAATAAATAAATAAATATTAAATTTTTTGTACCTAAATCAAAAATATTCACAAAAAACTCTAAATACAACATAAAACAACTCAGAAATAAATAAAAGAATATTAAATTTTTTGTAGCTAAAGCAAAAATATTCACAAAAAACTCTAAATACAGCATAAAACAACTCATAAATAAATAAAAGAATATTTAATTTTTTGTACCTAAAGCAAAAATATTCACAAAGAAACTCTAAATACAGCATAAAACAACTCATAAATAAATAAAAGAAAAAAATAAAGTAGAAAAGAAAAAACAACATAAACAAAAACTCTGGGCGCTACCGAGTGGACCTGCCTGGCCTTGGGCAAGGAAACAGGCCCATAAGGCTGAGCAGGCCGACCGGGCAGCACGGCAAAGTTAGGCCCAGAAACCTGCTAAAGAGAGGAGATCGAGAGAGCTACCGCACTTGGGCTTATTAACCAATGCGGACGCCCCTCAGCTAGCGAGGTGGGACTTAACATGCCGCACAACACCTACGCCAGCTTAGGCCTTTAGTACCGGTTCGTGGCTCCAATCGGTACTAAAGTGTTGTCTTTAGTACCGGTTAGAGCCACGAACCGGTACTAAAGGTGGTCGCTTCCCGCCGTTTGGCCTGGCCAAGTTTGACCTTTAGTACCGGTTGGTGGGCCAAACCGGTGCTAAATGCTCCTCCTATATATATAGCACTTACGAAAATTTCAGTCAGTTTCTTCTCATCTGCTTTCTTCGTCATCGCGCCCGTCGCCCCGTCGCCGCCCCCGCCGCGCCCGTCCCCGTCGCCGCCGTGCCCGTCGCCTTGTCGCCCCGTCGCCGCACCCGTCGCCGTCGCTGTCCCCCGTCCCGGTCGCCGCCCACGGCGGTCGCGCGCGCCTGGCCCGTCCCCGTACGCCGCCACCCCCAGTCGCCTCGCATCGCCGGCCGTCACTCCGCTGTAAATATTTTCTGTTTTCTGCTTTTTATTTTTTTATACTTTTAGGTTTATATAAACTAGCAGGTGAACCCGCGCATTTGCGCGGCTAGAACTTTATTAATATATTGCTCTATATATTTTAGACAACCATTTGTTGGCATTTGAGTATTTACTTTTCGGTGTTGTGAAACCAACATAGTACATCATCAAATTTTAATTAGGTATGTGCCACTAAAAATGGTTCATAGTAATCGGTAATTGCCTTTGGCTCCTAGGTGCATATGCACCCATTGTCGAAATACACATTTCGAGAAGTTGAAAAATTCGGAACAAAAATCGTGCGTATTTAAATATATGTACAAATATTATTTTAACTTTTCGAAATGTCCGGATATACACGTGGGATTTTTGTTCCGAATTTTTCAACTTTTCGAAATGTGTATTTCGACAATGGGTGCATATGCACCTAGGAGCCAAAACGCCGCTCTCCATAGTAATGGGTCTTAGAATATGAGTCTGAAATAAGGATAGCTATTAATATATGCACTGAGGGCTATCTCGTTGTAGTCACGTTATTTAAATATATGTACAAATATTATTTTAATGTCATTGCTCTTATCCAAGCCTCTTTAGTCATAAAGTTATTATATTCTCCTTATGTGGCATGTTTCATCGTCAATCCCCACTATGAAACAAATGTAGCTGTGGTCTCAGGTTACTTGCTTTTAACTATTTGTCCAGAAATTTCATGTTCAGTTATTATATCAAAACCGGATCTTACGACCTTACTTTCCTAGACTGATTAAACCCTAACCCCTATAGCATTGAATTGTGATTATTAGTTAGGTAGACTGCTAGCAACGTGGAGTACGCTACTACCCTTTTTATGTAAAATAAGTGGATTGATTTATATCATGCTATGCATACAGCTACCGTATCACTATTTTACAAAATAAATAATTTCCAGCATGGTACTCCAAATGTGATGTTTATCCGCCATAATGAGCAGGTGTAGGCCTTCTAGGATTTTTTGACCTATGATTTTGTGTTGCCTGTTTTTAACAGAATTTTCGAGGTCGTATTTTTGTGGTATCCATTGACGATAGCATAAATGTCAGAATATGCATGTATAGTGGTATATATTGCGTGGTTGTTCTCCTACTATCACATGTCGCAAACCTATGCCTGTTAGGGAAAGAAAATGTTCTTATATAAATTCACAAAAAAGATGTGTAGTACCAAATTGTTCTTTTGAAAGTGTACATATTCATGTTTCAAGCACGTGTAAACTTCATAAAAATAGTACTTTCTGAAACTGATTTTTTTAATGCTCTAGAAAACAAGCTTGTAATCATGAAAACTTAGTTTTAAAACGTCACAATTCTCGTCAATTTTCATGGAATTTTACACGCACACAGAGGAGACTAACGTGACTTTTTTTTGACATTTGAAAAGATATTATTGTTTGGGATTAAATCGGAGCTCATCTACTTGTTTGAAAATTTCTTACCATAAATACTTAGAAGAAAGGACCATGCAAGCTGACTCTTTGAAAAATTAATCACGTCAAGTTTACTCAATGACTCCTTTGCTTCTTGTGATGATTCATAAATGCGCCTGCGGTCACATCGGAGTCGATGGCTCTGCACATGTTGGTGTCGTAGCTTATTCTTTCCGTCTCGACGCGTTACTGCCCCTGAACTGCTCCCACTTTGCGACGCAGCCGAGGCACTGCAGCTCCTACTGGGCTACTCATGGTGCTCGTATGCTACCTGCTGCTGCTCCTCCAACCCCACCACGCATCCACTGCAACACGCTATGGACTGTGGTTGACGGCTACCACAGCCATCTTGCTATGCAGCAGCTGCAAGACTGATGGCCCCTCGCTCACCCGTTGCCTACTGCAAGCGTTACTACCATCCTTTTCTTCATCTTCAGATGCTCTCGTCCATGGCGCTGCTCTCGCGGATGGTGCGTGTAGTAACCTTTGTTTTGTTTGTGGAAGCAGTCATTTCTGAGCTGGCGGCACCCGCAGTCTTCCGACGGTATTGTGGCAAGAATTTCGCTTTTCGACGGCCACGACTGTGTGGAGTTCGCTGGACACGGTCTTGCCAGTGTCGAGCGGCACGCTTGTTCGACAGCGCCAGCATGGGCGTTGAGGCCGAGATAATCTACGGAGTGTAGCCTTCCATCGCGTGCTGTGAGGAGATGGTGCCGATATGGCGATATCAACCTGAGTGCGTCGAGGTCGTCGGCCACGCTGGAGATTCTGCAGACTTCTCGGTGAGGATCGTAGCCTTCTTCAAAAGCATTATATTGGGGTCTTTGTTGTCCTTCCGTTGCTCCAATTATTAGCTCAGCAGCATCTTGTCCGGAACGCTGATTAGGTTATTTGTTAGTCTTGTGGTTGTGGAGACGGACAACTTTCACCTTGACGCCAACGCCGGTTGCGCCCCGATGGGATCTCCGATGCCCTTCTCGGAGCGCAGGCTAAGCCGAGCCGACCTATGAGTCACATATATATTGTCTCAGCCATTATAAGTGTGATGTGATTACAACTCTTTACCTTCCTACTATCCAGGATATGTTTATTTGGGTTAGAAGTGCTAGTAAGTGTTTATATCAATTAATGTTTTAACTATATATGAACATAGGAAATGTAACGACGAGAATGATTTCATTATGTGCGAACACTGCGAAGACAAGCGCGGCACGTACGACAGAAATTTCTTAGTAGATGGTAGGCGCTTCAGCATCAAGCTGGATGAGACCTTCAAAGTGAATACAGTAAGTCACAACTACAAGTCTTTTTTCGTAATTAAGCATATGCGTCATTTGCTTCAACTTATACTTTTAATTTTTTACTATTCTACTAGCGTATCCCCTATCATGCAAGAGTTTTTGTTTTGGATAAGATAGGTTTCAGTACTATGAAAATTATGGAGGTAAAGAGAGTTTACTTGAAAACCGAGCATGGTTATACTTTCCACACAAAATTATACAATGCAGACACATACATCTATTTTAAATGCAAAACTTGGCAAGCACTATGCAAGGCTTATGCATTTGAGCCTGATATGGTTATGACCTTTGATATTCGTCCGGAAGATAATATTGAAGGTAATACCGATATCTGGGTCGATGTGCAGACGCCTCCAGTTCTACCATTATGTGAGTTCCTCAACCATATTTATGTCTTCGATATTGTTTATTTCAAAAATAGTTGACAACTAATTTCTATTGACATTTTATTTCCATTCAAGCAAACATGTCCGGCGCCTGGTAGACAGGACCGTCCACTGTCCCGGGGCTAAACTAAACTGCGAGGAGATAAGTCAATTTGTTTCATGGCTTGAGGATCTTGATGCCGTCAAGAGAAATTATTTTCCTAGACTTGCAAATCTTAGTACTCAAAACGTGCGACCAATAGTGTTCGTATTGAACTACGGTCACATCTATTTAGGAAAGATGGTAAGATTTTTACTATTTATCCTCAGTGCATCTTTAGCATACATTATTTTTTAAGCTAAACTTCACTGCTAAGTATGTTACTATACGATGTTCTTGAACAGGGACTCCCGATGATAGTTGTGCCTCAGTGGATCTCGACTAACGGTCGCATGTTAATGGTTAGCTTACAGCCAAGACATCCTACAGTGCACATGAGTGCATTCAGGATTTCTAAAACCGACGAATGCTTAATAGTGAAACACTAGAGGAAAATTGTGAATGATCGCAGAGAAGTACTAGGGGCAACAATCAGAAGCGCATCTCACGATTAGGAGACAGGTTCATCTGCATGCTCCAATATGATGAATCAGGACAGCTACACATGTTCTATGACATTTGACCTGAGAGAGAGCAGCAGGAGTGATTAGCTAGTTCCTGCTCTTAGTACTTCATCCCATGCATGTCCGTGTTCTTCGTTCTGAACTTAATTATTAGTGATTTTCTTTTGTGGTCTTAGTTATGAATGCTTATAATAATCTCTCATCACCATGTTGAACTTGATGATATCTTTGCTTTTTGTACAAGTGAATGTTTCTTCTTTAAGCTAGTGTTGGTGGTGATTACATAATGATGATTGAAATAGTGGTAATGACTATATATATGATGATTATTAGCTAGTGTTGTTGTTGGTGATGATATGAGATGCGAGAGTTTTTATCTTAATATGATGATGATGATTTATTATATAATTTATGAAAGAGAAAATAAATGGAAAGAAATCTCTAAATCAAAAGGAAAACACGAAATTAAAGGGAAAAAAATAATAAAACCAAAACCCCTAAACCTTTTAGTACCGGTTGGTGGTACAAACCGGTACTAAAGGTCTCCCCGCCCCCGACCCTGGCTCCTGCCACATTGTGGCCCTTTAGTGCCGGTTCGTGCTGAA